>NW_021628226.1:143367-173367 GCF_900005855.1 Plasmodium gallinaceum | reverse complement strand
TTTGTATATATATATATATATGTATTAATATTTTTATAAAAAAAAAATTTTTAAAGAGAATTTAAAACAACATTTTTCCATATAAAAATAAATACTTTTTATTATGTTAATTGTAATTTTAATATTTTCATGATATTTATCAACTACTACTTTTGTTTTATAAAATACTTACTGAGCTTAATTAAAAATATATTTAAAATTATATTTTTGTTCGAAATTTAACAGAATTTCATTTTTTATTATTTTCATTTTTCTTCTTATGTGATTATTTACATTATTTTGTTTGTATGTATTTTATTGTTCAACACATAAAATCAAATGTATTTCATTTTTTATGAATTAAAAATATATAAATTATAAAATAAATATAATAATAATTAATTAAAAATCTAGGATATTTAGTAATTTGTAAAAAGATATATAGATGACCAATGAAATACTCATATATATATTATTCTAAATAAATAAAAATTGTCATAAAATTATTTATTAACAGTACATGAATTATTAAAAGAAGATATAAATTATTTATAAATCTAAGAAATATAGTAAACATTTTTGAGATGTATATTTATGAATATTATTATGATTGTTACTTAAATGAATATTATTAATTATATAATAATAATTATAAACTTATGAAAGTAACTTTCAACAAACAATCTCCATTTCAAAATAAAATTGAAATAAAAAGGAAAAAATATTAAAATTTCCAAGATTGTGCATACGCATATATATATATATATACATTCTTTTTTATTTAAAAATTTTAAAAAACATAAATAAAAGTAGCTGTTGTTATATATCTTTTTTTTTTTATTTTTTTTTCATCAATTTATCATATATTACTTAATTTTTTACTATTTTATAACTTTTATTTTTTATTAAAATGGGGAAAAAAAATAAAGAAGATTTATATAAAGAAAATAAATTAGAAGCATCAAAGTTAAGAATAGCAATTGTAAGTAATGATAAATGTAAACCAAAAAAATGCCATCTAGAATGCAAAAAAAACTGTCCTATCGTAAAAACAGGAAAATTTTGTATAGAAGTTGAGCATAGTTCTAAAATTGCGTATATTAGTGAAACATTATGTATAGGATGTGGTATATGTGTTAAGAAATGTCCGTTTTCTGCTATTACTATTATTAATTTACCAAAAGACATTAATAAAGATGTTGTACATAGATATGGTCCTAATACCTTTAAATTGCATAGATTACCTATACCTAAGTTAGGTCAAATTTTAGGTTTAGTAGGAACGAATGGTATTGGAAAATCAACCGCATTAAAAATTTTGTCTTCTAAGTTAAAGCCAAATTTAGGAAAATTTAATAATCCACCAGAATGGAGAGATATATTATCCTTTTTTAGAGGTAATGAATTGCAAATTTTTTTTACGAAACTGTTAGAAGAAAAATTATCACCTATTATCAAACCGCAAAATGTAGATCTTATACCCAAACAAATAAAAGGAAATATATTAGATATTATTAAAAAAAAAGATAAATTAAATCAAAAGGATAAATATATTAGTGAATTAGATCTAGAACATTTATTAGATAGAAATGTGGAAGATTTAAGTGGAGGAGAACTACAAAGATTTGCTTTATTGATTTCTATTATTGGTCAATCAACAAATGTATATATGTTTGATGAACCGAGTAGTTATCTGGATATTAAGCAAAGAATATCAATGGCAAAAATTATTCATAAATTAGTAAAACATGATAATTATATTATTGTAGTAGAACATGATTTATCTATTCTAGACTATTTAAGTGATTATGTTTGTTGTCTATGGGGGAAAGCAGGTGCATATGGGGTTGTAACATGCCCCTTTTCAGTTAGAGAAGGAATAAATATATTCCTGGATGGTTTTGTTCCTACTGATAATTTAAGAATTCGTGAGGAATCATTAAATTTTAAACTAGCAACGGATCAAGATGCTACAGATGAAGAAAAAAAAAGATTACATTTTTATAATTATCCTTCCATTGTAAAAACATTAAATTCTTTTACATTAACAATTGAAAAAGGAATTTTTTCAGAGTCTGAAATTTTCGTTTTGTTGGGACAAAATGGTAGTGGTAAAAGTACTTTTATAAGATTGTTTGCAGGATTAATTAAACCTGATAATTTAGAAAGTCTAAGCTTTTTAGAATCACTAAGTGTTTCTTATAAACCACAACAAATACAAGCAAAATTTACAGGAACTGTTAGGCAATTGCTGATGTCTAAATTAAAAGGATTATATACAGATCCATATTTTAATAATGAAATTATAAAACCATTAAAAATTGATTCAATTTTAGATAATCAAGTTTTAACATTGTCAGGTGGAGAATTACAAAAAGTAGCAATTATTGTTACACTAGCTAAAAATACTAATATCTACCTAATTGATGAACCATCTGCTTATTTAGATTCAGAACAAAGAATAATTGTATCTAAAATTATTAAAAGATTTATACTTAATACTAATAAAACTGCTTTTATAGTAGAACATGATTTTATTATGGCAACTTATTTAGCTGACCACGTAATAGTTTTTGATGGGCAAGCAGGGGTGAATACTGTGGCTAATACTCCTCAAACTTTAACTGCTGGTATGAATAAATTTTTAAAAATTATTGATGTAACATTTAGAAGAGACCCAACCAATTATAGGCCAAGAATAAATAAATATGATAGTGTTAAAGATAAAGAGCAAAAATTAAATGGTATGTTAAAAATTAATATATATATCATATATTTTCATTTTATATATATATATATACTAATTTTATTCAATTGTAGACAAAATTGTTAAAGTGAATATATTTTATTTTATAAAATTTTACTTTAAATTACATTTATATTAATTATTCCTATTTCACTTAATTGAACTATATTATTTAAATTTATATTTTGTTATAATATATATTGAATACAATACATTATATTTATGTTATATTTTTTTTTCAGGAACATATTTTATTATTGACGAATAAATAAAATTTAAGCTTTTATACCAAATACAAGACTATAATATGTACTTTTGTTAGAATTTTTTTATTATAACATTTTTTTTTTTTTTAACAAAGCTTTTTTAATTTAAAAAAAAAAAAAAAAAAAATGACAATTCAGGAGATTTTATTAAACTTTTTTTTTTTTTTTTTTTTTTTAATAATAAAATCATATATTTTTTAAATATTAATAGATTTTTAATTTATATCATTAATATTTAGCTACACTGTTAAATTTTATTTTTTGTTTATTTTTCTTTTACACATTACATTTCTTATTTTTATTTTAATTATATTCTTAAATATTTTTTTATAATTTATATCTTTAGTACAACTTTTTTAATTTTATCTTTTTTGGTTAAATATTTTAATTATTAGTGTTATTCTTTTTTTTTTTTTTTTTTTTAATGTGTGCACTTTAAATCACACAACATTTGAAAAAAAAGTTTTAAAAAAAAAGGAGAAAAGTATGATTAATTGCTGATATATATTAAAATATTTGTGTTATCTTTATTTAGATAAAAATAAACTTTTAGCCTTATTGCCTATTTTTAATTTAAGTATGCCATATTTAAAAAGTTTTATTTTAAAAAAATTAACAAAAAAAAAAAAAAATAAATAAATAAAAATAAATTAATTGAAAGTATCATATTTTAAATTAAAATATGTATTTATTTCTTAATGAATATTTAAATTTTAATATAATTATAATATTTTTATTATTTTCTTAAAGTGCTGTTAAGATTATATTCTTTAACTAATATGAATATTTAATTATAATAAGTTATAATAATTTTTAATTAGAAGTATAAATAAAAAATTCATAGAAATAATAATAGGAAAAAAAAAAAAATTATTAATATTTATTTATATACATACAACTGAAATTTTTCTTTAATTTTTTTCAAAAGATATATATATATATATATCTATAAAAAAATCCTTTTTTTCTCATATTTGCTTTATAGATATATGTTTATTTAATTTGTTATGTTGCGCATTTTCTATTTTTTTTTTTTTTTTTTTTTTTTTTTCTTTTTTTAAAGTTTAATTAAAAAATAATATAAGATTGTTTTCTTTTTTTAAATAAATTATAAATCGATATAATTTATAATGTTTTATAGTTTTTTTGTATAAATGCAAAATAACACATTTATTTTAAGGCATACTTTTTCTAAATAAAAGCATATAAATATATATATATATTAATAAATATACCTATATAATAATATATATCTTTATTAAGTTAAATGGCTGGGATTCCTTCTTCATTACGTGAATTATTTTATTCTTTTTCTGACGGAAATGGAATGAACAATGAAACATTAGCTGATACAAGTGAACAAGTTTATATTTCTCCTTTGGCTCTTTTAAAAATTTTGAAGCATGGACGAGTAATAACATTATATATTAGAATAAGTATTATTGTTTTAGTGAAACACTTAATTTTAATAAAGAATAATAAAAAAGAAATTATAAAAAGATAAAATATTCTACAATGTTATAATAGCACTAATTTTTTAATTGTTACTAAAAAAAAAAAAAAAAAAAATATACAATTTTTATTATTAAAAAAAATGAAAACAAAAATTTAATTAAATCAATTACATTAAAAATTATATTTGCATAAATACAAATTCTATTTTTTTTTTTTTTTTTTTTTTTTTAAGGCTGGAGTTCCAATGGAAGTTATGGGATTGATGCTGGGTGAAATTGTTGATGAATATACAATAAGAATTGTTGATGTTTTTGCAATGCCACAATCAGGTAACAGTGTAAGTGTTGAAGCAGTTGATCCTGTATATCAAACAAATATGTTAGAAGAATTAAAAAAAACGGGAAGACATGAAATGGTTGTTGGATGGTATCATTCTCATCCAGGTTTTGGTTGTTGGTTATCAGGAACTGATGTTAATACTCAAAAAAGTTTTGAACAATTAAATCCAAGAACCATTGGAGTAGTTGTTGATCCAATCCAATCAGTTAAGGGAAAAGTTGTAATTGATTGTTTTCGCTTAATCAATCCACATATTTTAATGCTAGGACAAGAACCAAGACAAACAACTTCTAATATAGGTTATCTAACGAAACCCACATTAACAGCTTTAGTTCACGGATTAAACAGAAATTATTATTCCATTGTTATTAATTATAGAAAGAACGAATTAGAAAAAAATATGCTTTTAAACTTACATAAAGATATTTGGGCCAAACCTTTAAAGTTACTCGATTTCTTTGAACAAAAAAAAGATTCAGATGATATGTTAGAAAGTATCAAAAAATTAACAAACCTATATAATAAAAGTGTTAGAAATGAAATGAAAAAAACTAATGAAGAAATTCTTCTAGAAAATATTGGAAAAATTGATGCTAAAAAAAGAATACAAAACTCCGTTGAAACATTATTAAACGATTCTATCCTTACATGCATAGGTAATTTCAAAATAATTAAAAACGTCTTTAATATCTATATGTATATAAAAATTAATTTATTTTCCTTTAAATTATATGAGTTTACACATATTAAGAAAACTAATATTATTACTATTATGTTATTTCGTATTATAATATTTTATATTTTTTTTTTTTTTTTTAGGTACAATGGCAAATACGCTATTTTTTTAAGAGCTGTAATTTTTAAATTTTACCGTTACAAGAAAATAATAAAAATTTTTTTTTGTAAATGACTTATATCTTAATGAAAAAAAAAAAATATATATATATATATATATATATATTTAGATTAAAAATAAATTTTATTTCCTTTAGAAATTAATTCTTGTTATGTAAAAAAAATAAAAATAATTTTGTTTGTTC
Source organism: Plasmodium gallinaceum (assembly GCF_900005855.1). Taxonomy (NCBI): domain Eukaryota; phylum Apicomplexa; class Aconoidasida; order Haemosporida; family Plasmodiidae; genus Plasmodium; species Plasmodium gallinaceum. The sequence continues at coordinate 167,542 of NW_021628226.1, read as the reverse complement.
ATACAATATTTACTTTTATTTTCCCTTAAAAAAAAATTTTAATATAAACTAAATTAATGAATAAATAATAAAAATAGAATTATTATTTATTTATACAAGTTTTTTTTTGAAATTTTTTATTTTATATTAAAAACTTTTTTTTTTTTTTTTCTTTCCATTAAATATAATAAGTGTATTTTATATTATTTTTAAAATATATAATATGTAAGTTTTTTTCAGATGTATTTTAATAAATTTGTTAAAAATTAATATTAAAAAATTTTTAATTTTTGCAACATTTCCACTTAATTCCTCCATTTTTCTCTGTATTTCCTGTAAAAATGCTAAAAGCAACAAAAAAAAAAATTTTTTTTTTATTATTTCATTATTCTAAAAGAAAAAAATAAAAGTAAAATAGGTATTTTTTTAGTTTATTTTATAAGGATATTTAAATTAATATAAATTAATAAAAATTTTTTCATATTTAATTTTTTAAGATATAAATATTTTATTTTTTTGAATAATTTTCTTTAATAGCATTTCAATGAACTTAATTCTTCTATGTCAAAAAATGAAAATTAGACAATCTTTTTGAAGTATTTTAAAAGCAATTGATAACTTTTTTTTTTTTCTTTCTTTTTATTATATATTTATTGACATTTTTTTCTTTCTCAAATAAGATATAATTCTATTAAAAATAAATATAAATACATTTTTTATAATATAAAAAGTAATATTTTTTTTGTTATTTTTAGAAAAAAACATTAATATATATACTTGTATATATATATATATTAGTTTTTTTTTTCATTTAATTTTTTCGTATTTTTTCGTCTTTACTTTTTTTTATTTTAATCAATGCTTCAAAAAGTTTTTTTTTCATCTTTATGTTTGTTCTTATTACAACTAAAATGTAAGTTAATTATTTAATAAATAAATATTCATCATCTTATAACTAATTTAATTTATTCTTATGTAACATATCATTTTAGATGTATTATGTTATAATATAAAATGCTCTTCCTTAACAAATAATGAAGAAATATTATCTTACTGTAAAAATAATTCAGAGTGTTATGTGAAAAATGTAAATGATTCAGAGTATTCATCAATTGAATGTAAATGCAGAAAGCAAATAAATGATTTTTTTTTTGCTGGACCCGATTGTTCAATAAGTAAATTATATTTTACATTATTATGAATTGTATTGGTGTGTTACATTGTATTTTTCCTTTCTTTTTTTTCTTCAGAGATTCCTTATCATTATAAAACAACAAGTATTAAATTAAATTATTAAAATACAAAAATGTCAAGATACTAAAATTTTATTTTTTTTTTTAATGATAGAAAATAACGGAGTGTATAATACTACTTGGTTAGAGGACTTATTTAATCTAAATATTTGGAAAAATGAGGAAAATAGAGTAGGTAGAATTTGTGTTAACCCACAATGTAGTTAGGTTTTGTTTTGTTTTTTTTTAAATTTTATCTATTAATTTTAAAAAAAAAAAAAATAAAAGCACATTTTAATGAAATTTAAGTAGCATAAAAGAATATATATATATCATAAATAAAAGAACAAAGAAAATATATTATCTTGAAAGATCATTAAAAAATAACAAATAAATAATTTAAAAAAAAAAAAATAAGATCTAAATGAAAAATATTAAATTAAAAACTTTTAAAAATACTCAAAAAAAATCAATTAATATATCTTGAAATTATAAATTACTAACGAAAATGGGTATATATATATATATTGGTAAAATGAATTATATTTGAAAATAAAGATTAAGAAGACATATGATAATATATACATATGTGAATATATTTTTATGTATCTAACATTTCTTCTTGAATAATTTGTTCATACTCTTGTAATAATTTATTTTTTATATTTCTTGCAACTTTTATATATTCTTTCTGAGCTGGTTTTAATAATAAATCTAAATCTTTATTAATGAGAGAATAAATATTTTTTTTGTTTTTACGAATATTTTTTAATGTTTTCTTTTCATATTCATAAAATTCATCTAACTTTCTTTCTTCTTGAGCAATACTTGAAACATCTTCTTCATTTATTTCATCAATATCTTTAAGGTTATTTTCTTTTTTAACTTCATCTGTTATATCCTTTAACACATTCAATTGATTTAGTACAACGCTATTTTGACCATTAGAAGAATCTAATTCATCATTATTGAAATCTTTACTTTCTTCATTTATTCTTACTTTTATTGAATTATTTTCATCTTTTTTTAGGCTAGCATAATGTCCATTTTTGTAATCAACATTATTTTCATTACCGTCATCATCTTCATTTTCATCTTCACCTCCATCTACATTTTCATCTTCATTTTCACCTCCATCTTCGTCTTCATCTTCATTCTCATCTTCATCTTCATTTTGTAATTTACTTTCTATATTTAAAAGAGACATTTTATCTAATGATTTATTCATGCTTCTTTCTTTCCTTGTGAGATTTTTCATAGTATTTCGTAGCTTACTATTATGGTTTTTTTTTTTATAATAATTTCTGGTACCCTTCTCATTATTTCCATTTACAGAAAGTTTAACCTTTTTATTGTCATTATTATTATTTTTTAAACTATTTACATTAACAGTTAAATTATCCATTTTATTTGTGTATTTATTAATGAATGTACTTGAAGTAGGTTGTATTTCTTGATTTTTATTTTTTTTAAATGTGTGTGCTGATCGTAAATACTCCTTGTTTATTTTCTCTATACTTTCACAAAAATTGAAAAAATATTTATCTAAAAAAAAAAACATAATTTTTTCCTTTATTTTATCTTCGTTTATAACAAACTCATTACTGCCACTTTCATCCAATGAAATACTGTCATATTTCGTTTTAACATCTTTTCTATCATCTCCATTTTCAGAATTTGCAGTGTTACTTTTATTAATTTGAGAATCTTCAATAATATTTTCATATTCAAAATATACATTGTCATTTTTATTATTATGAGAATTCTTAGTGATACTTCCACCTTCAAAATCTTCAATGTCATTTTCAGAACCTCTAATATTTATGACTTCGTATTCTTTAAGTAAATCATTTTCTCTCTCTGTTGTGTAATTTTTTTTTTTTATAAATTGTAACTTTTTTTTTTCACTTTTATGACTTTGTTCATTAAAATTTATACCTAAAATTTCTTTTACTATATCATATGCAAATACTTTATAATTATCATCTAAAAGTTCTATATATTTTACTAAAGAATTATCATTTATTTCCTTATTTAATTTAAAATATATATTATTAGTATAATCCAAAATTTCACTAAGTTTATATTTTTTTTTTAAATTCATTTTATTTTTTATTTTAATTAAGTATTTATAATGACGCAAAATATTAAAAAATGTACTTTTATCAATATTGTCAATTTTATATTGTACATACGTATAACTAGTTTTCAAGTTTTTTTTTACATAAATGCAACTTTTTGTCTTTTTATTTAATTTGTCCTTTAAAACATTTTTTATTGAACAATTATAATTTAAAAAACCTTTACTTATATACAAAGAATCTCCAAAAAGAACTTTCTTAATATATTGCAAAGTAGCATTTTCAGGAATGAAATTATATACTATATCCTTAAAAAAATTTCTAGGATAATTTATATATTTTGAATTCCCATAACGTTTTTTTGTTTTATTTATCATGGTTTGAGGAGTTTTATTTTTGAAGTATAGTTCTTTCATTACTGATTCTAACATTTTAATTTCATCGTCATTTTTTCTGCATGAAAATTCGTAATTATTTAACTTTTTAAGAACATGTAAAGGCAATGATTTTAAATTTGCTTCTTTAAAAGTATTATAGAGAATATGTCTATAACTTTTTAACATTCTTTTCTTGTTGTTTTTGTTACTTTTTCCCATTTCATAATTAACTAATTTATTATGAATTGTATATATTTCAATAAAATTTCCATCTTTAATAAAATATCTCACAATATGATTAAGAGATCTTTTTTTGTTATTCATATAAACCCATTTTATAATATTATCATTTTCTGATGCAATTTTATGAAGAAAAAGCATAAAAGTCAATAAAAAATAACTTACATATATATGCATCCTTTAAAATTAGATAAAAATATATAATTAGAATTAATGTTATAAATGTAGAAATAAAACCTTTCTAAAAAAAAAGAGTTTTATTCAAACTAAAGGTTTACAGAACTACAATTGAATTATTCCAATATATTTAGAAGAAATGTGTTATGTAATTTTCAAATTAACATAATAACAAACAAATATAAAAATATATTAAAACAAATAAATAAAATATAAAAAACAAAAATACACAAATAAAATAAAACAAAAAAATAAATAAAATAATAATAAATATAAAAAAAAAAAAGTAAAGTTAAAAATACAAACAAAAGAACAAAATGAAGTAAAAGTCTAAAATGTTGTCTACAAAAATCAAGTTTAAAACGTCTTTATGTATATTATTTTAATAAGTTGTAAGAAAAAATATATAAAAATATTACAGAAAAAAAAAGTAAAAGATTTTTTTTTCTTCGTATCTGAATATAGGAAGGTCAATTTTAATTTATCTCTTAAATAATTACACTAATATTTTTAAAATATGCTGTATTAAAAAAAATGGTAATTTTACATGTTTTTCAAAATCGTTACTCTAAAAAAGTACATAAATTATATTTTTTTTTTAGCTATATGGAAAAAATATATATTGTGTGAACGATATTATTCTATATTGTACATATTTTTTTTTTTTTTTTAAAGATAGCTACGAAGTAATAATATAGCATATTGAATATTAAAAAATAAGATATTATTTTGATGCATTTATTTTTTTACATAAATATAAACATAAATGCAAAAAGAACTTTTTTTCCAACAAAATTACAAATAAAACTTTAAATATAACCCTATTTTTGTGTTCATATATGCCTTCGTTATTGAAATTAAATATGTAACTATATACTTTTTATTGTTAATATTTTAAATATTTAATTTAAAAACTTGTTCCAAACTAAATTTTATTACAAACTATGCAATTTGAGCAATAAAAACGTTTCTTTAAAAAAAAAAAAAATGTAATTGCTTAATTTTTTTTTCATTATAATATCTGTCTTCATTTATAAGTTCATAAGATAAATAATTTATGAAAAAAAAATCTTATTAAATAAATCTATATATTAATTCATATATCGATGTTATTATTTATCATTTAGTTTTCAAACAAATTAAACCGGATATTCAAAATAAAAATTTGTAAAACTAAAAAAAATTACAAGATAAATAAGACAAGTATATATTTATTTAATTACAAATAAGAATATTGAAATATTTATTATATTTTGTTATTTAACTAAGATTTCATATAGACACTAAAGTCAAAAAAATATATACAAAATACATATAAAAGAACTATATGCTTCAGTATATTTGAAAAAAATAAACTTTTTTTATTTTTTAATATAATTATTTTTTGTTTGTTCTTTTTGCTCTTTTAAAATATGGTAAATAACATCAAATTTTCATTATTTTAAATATCAAGAAATATACAAATGAACACTAAATAAAAAAGACAGGAAAAGTAAAAATATAAATTTATTTATATTTTAAATGATTTATACTCATAAAATTTATTACATAAAAAAAAAAAATGCATCATTTATTAATACCTTATTTGGTTTAAATCAAAAATAAGAATTTTTCATAAAATGAAATTGTTTTTATCATATAAACTATTTATCAAAAAAAAAAAAAAAAAAAATGAAGAAAGAAATACAAGAAAAATTAAACTAATAAAACTAAAAAATGAAAAATATTAAAAATAAAAAATAAAGAAAAGTAGTATAAATTAAAAAATTAAATTATGAAAACTTTTAAATCAATGAAAAAATATTAAAAATGATAATACACAAATGGGTTATTTCTTTTTTTAAATGTCATCTTAAAGCAGAGTTTATTAATAAATACCAAACATCATTGATCATAATTCTATAAAAATCTGCTTTAAAATATCATTTTATATTTACTCCTTATCCTTTTCATTTAATTTTTCAAACTCATCAAATTCAGCAATTATTTTTTTGTCCGAAGGAACGGGAGTTTTTAATTCTTCCTTTATTTTATTTTCCATTTTTTTCAGTTTTTTGTATCCTTTATTAATTTTTTTCATTTCCTTTTTTATTTTCTCCTTATTTAAAGAATTTTTGTTTGATTCAGAAGATACACTTAATAAGGAAATTTTTTCGTTTGAGCCTTTTTTCCCTAATGAACTTGTAGAATTTTTTTTTGAATTAGATTTTGTTTTTAACATTTTTTTTTTATTCTTTTGACCTTTACTAAATGTATTTTTCTTTTTATTAACAGCTGCTTTTTTGTTATTTCTTAAAATATTGGAAGAGTTTACTGATTCTTTGTTAACTTTATCAACACTTTTTTTTGCTACTTTTTTAGAGTTATCAACTTTTTTTTTTGTTTCTTTTTTAGCTGCCTTTGCACCTCGTTTTACTTCTTTTTTAACTTTATCGGTACCTTTTTTTGCTTCCTTTTTAACTTTACTAACGACCTTTTTGCTTTTATTAACCCCTTTTTTAACTTTACCAACTATCTTGTTTGCTTTATCTAATAATTTACCAACATTAAATTTTTTATTTATAGTTTTCGAAATAGTATCTGAAGCTTTATCTATTAACTTATTGGCACCTTTTTTTGCTAAACTTTTCAATATACTTTTTTCTCCAATTTCTTCTTCATTGTCATTATCATCATCGTCATCGTCATCGTCATCGTCATTATCATTATCTATATCATTTTCATCATCATCATCGTCATCATTATCATCATCATTATCATCATCATCATCATCGTCATCATCATTATAGTCATCATCATTATAGTCATCATCATCATCGTCATCATCATCATCATCATCGTCATTATCATCATCATCATCATCATCATCATCATCATTATATTCATAATCTATTTCATTGTTTTTTGTTTCCTCTAACAATTCATTGAATACTTGAGCTTTTTTTAAGTTAACTGGATTAGTACGCAAATATGATAAATCTAGAGTATCATTTGTTTTGTTATGTATTAAATTGGCATTAGAATTATATTCACTATTTATCTTATAATAGTCATTAAAATTTGAATTACTCATTGGTGAATCTGAATTTATAGAAATAGCATTTTCATTATTTGAATTTTTTTCTTCTACTTTTTCTCCTTCTTCTTTAATCATTTTTTTCTCTTCTATTTCATCTTCTTCCTCTTCTTCTTTTTCTTCCTCATTATTCTCTTCTTTTTCTACTTCATTATTCTCTTCTTTTTCTACTTCATTATTATCTTCTTTTTCTTCTTCTTCATCCTCTTTTTCTCTTTCTCTTTTAATTTTTATGCTGTCTGTATCCTTTGAAATATCTAGATCTTTATTTAAAATTATTTCGCTTTTTATAACTAATTTAAAAAAAGATTCACACTTCTTTACATTCTCTGTGTCATAACTGTTTTCCTCTTTCGATATTTCACTTAATAAATTATCATGTAGATGATTTTTAATACTCACATTTCTGGAGGAATTTTCTTCTTTATCATATTCATTAACAATTAAAGAATGAAGCACATCATTTTTTTTTAATAAATTATAACAATAAAAAGTTTTCTCAATTGAATTTATAAAAATATTATCATCAGTTTTATCAGGAATACTCTTATTATCATCCTCCTTATTTGTTCTATTTAAAGATGTTATTTTTTTTTTCTCTTTAATAAAAGAATTTTTTAAATTTCTTAACATTTCGTAAAGGTAATATTTTTCTATTTGAGAATTATTCCCCCAAATGTCATCTGTTTTATTATCATATGAATGTAAATTATTTTTTTCCTTTAATAATTTATGTTTAAGGGAAAAAGGTATATTTATTTCATCACTTTTACTGTCTATGTAATTAATAATTTCATCAATAGCATCAATATATTCTGAATTATTAAATTCATTAACATTATTATTTTTTAGTTCAACATTTGATATAATGGAATCATTGTACTCCACTGAGTTATCCATTTGTTTGTATTCTCCATCGAGTATGGATTCAGCATCGCTAATTTCCTCATCTGGTAAAAAGGACATATAATTTGGTGCCTTATCTAGACCTTTAAATAATTCACTTCTACTGTTTTCATTTAGTTTTTCTAAATTTATATTGAATGTATATTTCATATAGCAGTATGTTGTTGATCCATCTCTTGAATTTCTTTGGTATACTTTACGTAGCATATGAATATCATTTTCCATAGATTCTTCAGATGAAATGACTTTCATATTATTTTCTTCATCTTTATTGTCTTCATCATTTATATCACTATGTGCTTCTTCATTATCTGTTTCACTGTTGGCTTCATTAAATGTTTCGTTCAACTTTTCTAATCTCACTACTTTTTTTTTTTGTAATGGATTTAAACTTTTTATTTTGTCTATTTCTTTTACAACAAAGGCTCTTTCTAAAACATTTTCTTTTATTCTTTCAAAAACTTTTATATTAATTTTTCTTCCATTTTGGACTATATTTTTTTCTTTCCTTAAGTGGTCAAACGATAATAACAAATCTTTATCAACTAACTCTATTTTTAAGTTAATTTTTTTGTCATGAAAATGTTCACAATTCAAAATAGGAAGGAAAAAAAACAAAAAGCAAAAAAATGAAAAAAGTATTTTTAAATTTCCCATTGCAACTTTTTATCTTTGAATAATTAAAAAAATGAAATGAAAAAAAAAATAAAATATGTATTATAAAAAACAACCTAGAACAAGTTAAAGAAGAACATAATTTTAATAAATAAAAAAAGTGGTAAAAAATGTGTTACAACTTGTTCATCACTATGGTGTATAGTTGAATGTTTATACCCTTATTGTAGTATTAAAGAAAATTATTTTTTTTTGAAAATAAATCTTTAAAGTTATTTTTTTAACATTTTTTTTTTTTCAGAATAGATATTTAAAATTTTAAAGTGTACATAAAAATAACATTGAAAATTTTTTTTTCTGAATAATTAAAAAATGTATGGACAAGTTTTTCTCAAAGCTAAAATTAGACAAGTGAATTTGTAGCTAGATATTTATTTATATGACATGTTAATACAAATTTGTTTTCTTATTGTTCTATTGGTTAATATATTAGAAAAAAGTAGCCATAATTTTTTATATTTTCTATAAAAAAAATATATGAATGATACAGAATATTATTTTTTTTAAAAAATATCATCTAAATTCGACACTTAGCTTGCAAGCATGGTATTATATATTCAAACAAAAAATGTAGTAGCTAATAGTTATCAAAGTACTATATTGAACTATGAACTATTTATATGTAAAAATTTTGGCATAAATAATAAAGTTTATTCCTACTTAAATAAATATATTAAAATATTCTCTTTTTATTATATAAAGATTTAGTGTAATTTATAAAGTTATATCTTTATTAAAAACCTTGGATTACAGTTAATGAAAAAAAAAAATATATTTTTTAAGAATAAATTATAGAGTATTATGTTTTTGTTTAATTAAATGAATAGTCAATAAAAAAATAAATTGTTTTACTTAACTATTCAACCATATGTTTTAATGTTTTTAAAAAAAATATTTATATAAATAAAAAATTTAATTTTTTATGTTGTTATTCTAGACAAATATGAAAAAAAAAAAAAAAAAAAAAAAATAGATATATTAATAAAAATAAATAAAATGGAAATATATATTGTGTATTTTTTATATAAATAAAAATAAAATATTTACATATGTAATTTTTTTAAATATACCAATTTAAATATTTTCAATAGTTGTATTATTTTAAATATTTTGCTCCTATATTATGCTCATGGAAAGAAACTATAAGGATATCAAAAAATAAAAGATGTTCTTAAAGCTATGAATTATATTCTTTTATTTTTTTCTTTATAGTATTTTATTCATTTTTTTATCATAAAGTAATAGACAAAATATATTATTTAAGCATTTTGTTGTTTTATAATATCTTTGGGCAACAATACTTATTCTCCTATTTTTTCATTATTTTTGTAGTAAAATTTTATGAAAAACAGGATTTTCCATTTATAAACTACTGTTAAATGCTATTTTTAGAAAAATAACATGTTGGTTTAAATAACACCTGTTAATTTTCCTTACATTTTTAAAATTTTTGAAAAAGAAATGTTTCCTTATATGAAGAAAAAAATAGTAATATTTGTGATTTTTCTTTTTAATATTTTTTTGTTATATAATTGAGGGAAAAAAATAAATAGTGGCATTTTTTAGTTACTTCTAAAAGCATTATTATATTTAAATTAAATGTTAAAATATGTTTCTATATTTGTTATTACTAAAGTATTTTTAAATAGGTTAAAACTTTAATTAAATGGAAAATATAAAACATTTAAATTTTACAATAATCAAAAATATATAAAATCTGTATAAAATATTGACAACATATTTATATTATTAAAAAAAAAATAATTTCGTTTGTATATCATAATCTTTTATTACAAAGCTTCAATAAATACTTTCATGTATGTTTTTTCTGTTTGTTTGTTGATCAAAACATAATATGAAAAAATAGAAATAAATTAAAATTCATAAAAAGTAAAATGATAACAAAATAAATAAATTATATATTAATAGTAAAAATAAAATATAATAACTATAATATAAATAATTTGGAAAAAAAAAAAAAATAAAATAATAATAAATATATTATAAAAAAAAAGTATACTTCGATATAAAAACTTAATAATTTTATATAAATATGTCATAATATAATATATAATGGTAATTTATGTATTAATCAAAAATTAGTAATACTGCTTAAAAGTTTCCTCTACAAATTTTTTTAGATCAAACCCTTTATCTTTTCCTGTTGACCCAAAAGCCTTTTTTTTATTTCCTCCTGAATGCCCCCCTACTAATTTCATTATTTCATTCATAAATATATCTGCTTGTATATTTTTATTTTTTAAAGAATCTCTTATTTCAAAAACACAATATGTATTGTTTTCATCACAAATAATAAAAAAATAACTTAAATCTTTATTGTTTTTAGTGTACGATTGAACAATCTTCTCCAAAACTTTTTGATTTCCCTTTATATTATTAAAAAAATTAACATCTAACAAATTGTTATGTTTGTTTTCTAATGAATATAATTTCCCAATACTCATAGCTTTGTTGTATAATTCTTTTTGCATATTTTTTGCTTTTTCAATAATACTTTTTTCTATTTTTTCAAGATCTTGTAATATGTAATTTTTTTTAATATATGGCAAAAATTTATCTTCTTTTAAAATTCTTTTATAATTTTGTAAATCTGTTAATTTATCATTTGGTTCCTCAAAAATATTTTTATATTTAATATATAAATTATTAAATTTATTTTCCACTTCTTCAGCTTTTTTATTAGTTACTGCTGTAATCCTATATATACCTTTTCCTATGCTTTCTTCTGATGTAATAATAAATTTTTTTATATACTTAGTATTTGCAATATGCGTTCCTCCACATAATTCTATAGAACATAAATAGGTATAATTTACATCTAAATTATTTAAAATTTTATTTACATCTTTATCTATAAAAACAACATTTACTTTATCTGCATAATCTTCTTCAAATATAGCTCTAATACCTTTTATTTTTCTGCTTTCAGTTAAATCCATATTTTTAACAGAAACATTTAATTCTTCTTTTATTAAATTATTTATTTCTTCTTCTATTTTACTTATTAATTCAATATTTATATTTCCAAAAAAGGAAAAATCAAATCTTAGTTTTTCTTCATCTACTAAAGAGCCCTTCTGTTCACAACTAAAAATGGAACAAGAGTCATCGTCTTTACTGATACTACATCCTTCATCGTTAGTAATTCCATTTTTTTGATTACTGCATTTTATATTTTCTTCTTTTGTAAAGATGTTTTCTTCTTTATCTTTAAAATTTTCATTTTGCATATTTTCACTGTTTTTTATAGTTATGTGATCATTTAAAACTTTTCTTATAGTAAAATTTAGTAAGTGAGTAGCTGTGTGATTACAAGCTATAAGTTTTCTTCTTTGAAAATCTACTACTGTTTCCACTTCATCCTTTGCATGAATGCTTCCTTCTAGTAATATACCAATATGTAGTATATAGTCATTAATTTTTTGAACATTTAAAACCTGGAACTTCATCTTACAATTTTGAATAAATCCAATATCGTATATTTGTCCTCCATTTTCGTAGTAGAAATTTGTTTCTTTTAAAATTAAAGCATATTTTTTATCATTACTTGTAAAAGATATATTATCTAAAAAATTTGCTCCATCATATATAATTTGAACGGAAGATTTTAATTTAAAATCATTTTCTATTTCATTATTATTCCATTTATATTTATGATCGTCAATGGTAGCAGATATGTTATATTTTTTTTTCAATTCATGTGATTTTTCCACAGGTATATCAAAAAATTTAGTTATTTTAAAATTATTAGTATCTGAAACTAACTGATGCTTTTTAAATAAATTATTAAATTCTTCTATATTTAGTTTAAAATTCTTTTCTTCGCACATTATTTCTATTAAATCTACTGGAAACCCGTAAGATGTATACAAATCAAAAGCATCTTTTCCACTAAATGAGTTGTTACTACTTTTTTTAATAATCTTATGGAATTGATCTACTCCTTTTTCTAAAGTTTTATTGAATAGTATTTCTTCCTGTTTGATAGCATTTTTTATATAATTTACTTTTTTTTCATTTTTCAAGTCCTTAAAAGAGTTCCCTAATGTTTGACAAACAGAGTCTACTAATTTATAAAACCATAAAACATTACTTTTAATATTAAAAACTTGCTTTCCAAATCTTATAGCTCTTCTTATGATCCTTCGGATAACATAGTTTCTTCCTTCGTTACTTGGAAGACATCCATCACATATGGCAATAGTGACACATCTAATATGATCACTTATAACTCTATAAGCAGTATCAATTTTATCAACATCTTCTTCATTTATTTTTCCTTCATAATCTGGAAGATAATTAAATATTTCTTTTATTTGTTTAAAAATTGGTTGAAATAGATCCGTATCATAATTACTATTAACATTTTGTAAAATAGAGGTGATTCTTTCTAATCCCATTCCTGTATCAATACAAGGGAAAGGTAATTTATTCATATTTTTATTTTCATCTTTATTATATTGCATAAAAACTATATTCCATATTTCTAAAACACTTGGGTCATCTTTATTAACTAAATTTGATGCATCTCTATTCCCAATCCTATCATAATGAATTTCAGAACATGGACCACATGGTCCCGTTTCTGCCATTTCCCAAAAATTTTCTTTAATTCCAAATGGTAAAATACGACTTTCATCTAAATATTTTGTCCATATTTTTTTTGTTTCTTTATCTTCTGGACATGCAGGTAAATTTGGATCTCCTCCATAATATGTTACATATAATCTATCTGGATTTATTTTATAAATATTAGTTAATAAATCCCAAGCATATTCAATACTTTCTTCTTTAAAATAATCCCCAAAACTCCAGTTACCTAACATTTCAAAAAATGTATGATGATATACATCTTTACCTACATCATCTAAATCATTATGTTTTCCACCTGCTCTTATGCATTTCTGTGTATCAACTGCTCGTTTAAGTTTTCCTAAATCACTATTTTTATCTACATTCCCTAAAAATATCTTTTTAAATTGATTCATGCCTGCATTAGTGAACAATAAAGTGTTGTCATTGTAAGGCACTACTGAAGAACTTTCTACTATAGTATGATTTTTTTCATTAAAATATTTTATAAAATTATTTCTAACTTCTTCTGAAGACATATATCTAGGATTCCCATTTTTCGTATTTTCTTCGTTACATCTTCTATTCATATTATTCAAAGAATAATTGTTTCCTTCATTTTCTTCATCATACCTTTTATCAAAGTTATTCATGCTACAAATATTTTTCATCATATATGATTTTGCTCCCAACTTACTTTCTATTAATCTATATGTTTTAAAACTGTTTTTAACATATAGAGAATTTATGTAATTCAAATTTTTTATATATAAATGTTTTTTAATCTTTGTGAAATCAGTAATTCGTACTTTTTTGTTAATACCTTTAAAAATCATAAAGAATTTTTTTTCTTTTTTATCTAAAGGAAACAGGTTATTTACATTCAATAAGACATTTATATCAAATAAATTATTTTTTTTTGATATAAAAGGAAAACTATATGTCTTTTCTACTTTTTGTTTTATTAAATTTTTTTTTTTTCTACTTTTTAAAAAAAATATTCTATTTTTATATTTTTCTGATAAATTGTTTACTTCATTAAGAGTTTTTATATTTCTGCAAATTCCTAAGATGAGTTTTTCTTTATTAGATACAAATAAGTATAATAAATAAAAAAATAAAAAAGTCATATATTTATCTAACAAAAATTATATATAAGATAAATCATTGTATATAATTATATATATGAAAATCACTGCCAATTCAAGTAATATAAAAAAATATATCTATAAGAAATTGCAATTAATGAAAAAATATATTTCTATAATAAACAAAAAGTAAAAAGTTTGCCAATATATTCAAAGTAATTTAATATTGGTGGGTCATTATATTCTTAAAAATAATACTTATAAATTTATAATATTCCCTTAATTACAAAAAAAAAAAAAAAAATAAAATAAAATAAAATAAAATGTAATGAATTATTTAAAACAATGAAATTAGTCTTTGAAATTTATATAATTCGTAAAACTCTGTTTTTGCTAATAGTATTATAATTTGCTTTTTTTAATTAATTTAATTTTATATAATAATAATAATATCAACAAATGTTTTTTAAATAAATATTATCATGTAAAAATGTAAAAATGTAAAAACGTTCATTACTTAAATTTATAACATAGATAAATTCTTTTTTTTTTTAAACTGTTATATGAGTATAAAAAAACTTCAGAGTATTTTTATAAAGAAATACAAATAAAAAAAAAAAAAAAAAAAAAAAAAAAAAAAAAAAAAAAAAAAATAATGATATTATAAAAGAAAATTATATAATAAAAATATATTATATTGCAATAATTTAAATTATAAATATTTTGTATTTAATGTAATAGTTAAGTAAAAAAAGTATAAAACATTTTATTTTTATGTAGATAAAAAATTAGTTATTTTTTCCTCCTCTTTTTTTATTAATTTTATTATCACTGGATTATAATTTGAACATATAAAAAAGATGCCTAAATCAAAGAGAAATGTAACAATATCGTTGACAAAAGTAAAGAAGAAATTGAATAAAAAGGAGAAGAAAGATTTAAAACTTACAGAATTAAAAAAGTTTATTGAAATTCCAAACATTTATATATATGTTTTAGATATAAGAACATATTCAAACAATAACTTGAAAAAAGTTATAGAACATTTTAAACCTAATGGAAAGTAAGAAAAAATAAAAAATGATCCTGTTTTATGTATATTTTAATGTTTTTTAATAGAAAGAAAAGAATTTTTACAAAAAAAAAAAAAAAAAAAAATATTTTATTTTTAAATTAAAAATTTGTGCATATATATATAAAAAAAAATAAAAGACTTTTAAATTAGTTCATAAATTATATTTTAGTATATACTAATATATATATATATATATATTTATATATATAAATCTACTAAAATTATATTACAAAAAAATTTTATTTTTTTATTTTAAATAATAGATTTTTCTTTGGAAAAAATAAATTAATGAGATTAGCTCTGGGAACCAATCAAGAAAATGAAGTAAAACCAAACATATATAAAATATCTGAGGTATGTCAATTTTTTAATTCACTATTTTATAACAATTTTTATTTCTTAATTTTTTTTTTTTTTTTGTCCTATATATATATATATATATGTACGTGTTACATAAATTATTTTGTATTTTTTACCTTAAATGAATATTTCTTTTTTTTTTTTTTTTTTTGCAGTTATTAGTAGGAAATAAGATGCTTTTAATAACTAAAGATACACCTTTAAAAGTTATAAAATTTTTTAATGAATTTCAACCAGAAGAATATATAACGCATGGGAATATATCTCCACAGAACGTTACATTAAAACAAGGAGAAGTATTAAATGTTCCTGTGTCTATGCAGAAAGATTTACAAAAAAGAAAATTAAATTTTGATATAATTGATCAGAAAATTATTTTAAGAGAAAATAAGGTATTAGCAGAAAAGGATAAAATTATAAATATAGAAAATGCTAAAATATTAAGAATGTTAAATATGAAAATAGCAAAGTTTGATATTTCTGTGTTAGGGTATTGGCACCCAAACAATTTTGTTTCGTTAATGCAAGAATAAGTATTAACAAAAATAAACTTATTTGTTTAAAATTTTTTTTTTTTTTAAACTGTTCTTTTTGTTTTATTAAGGATATTTCTCTATTCATAATTTATTTTCTTAATTTTTTTTTTTTTATATATATATGAAATTATTAAATTTAAAAATAATTAATTTATAATATTTTAAAAAATTTTTAATTTTAGTTTCATATCTTTAAATGGTATTTATTATTTTGTTTGAAAACAATTTAAATATAATTATTAATTAAGAAAAAATTTTAAGGCATTTTCATTTTAAAAAATTATTAAAAAAAAAAAAAAATGAAAATATATAAAATACAAAAAAATATTTTATTTTTATGATTAACAAATATAAGTAATTTATAATTTTTTAATTCTTTTATTTAATTTTTTTTTTTTTTATTTTAAAGAGTTATAATATTTTCTAATTGATTTAGATCTTTTAGCATTTTTTGAAGAAAAGTAGTCATAGGTGGAGGACCACATAATAGAATTAGTGTGTCTTCATTTTCAATTTTTATATCTAACTTCTGATACTTTAAAACATATTTTTTTAATAATTCTTCATTTATAAATCCAATGTGTTCAAATGTATTTTTTTTTGTTTCATCTAAGCATTTGTCTATACTATAAACTATTTTAATGTTTTCATATTTTCTTTCATATTCATCAAAGACTGTAAGAGAAAAAATAAGAAATATATATATATATATATATATATTTATATATTTATATATATTTATATATGTTTATATATATTTATATATTTATATATATTTATATATTTACATATTTGTTTTTAAAATTAAGTATATTCATTTTAATAATTATTAATCAAAATAAAATATATGTCTATAAAAAAAAAAAAAAAAAAAAGCTTACTTGACTTTAGTAAAATTTCTTCTTCATTTCTATTTGCATAAATAAATGTCATATAAATTATATTGCTATGTTCTTTATTTTCTGTTAAAAGTAGATGATTAATTAATCGAAAAAAAGGTGTCATACCGGTACCACCAGCAATCATAATTATATGTTTTTTATTTTTTATAGTTTTTGATAAATGTACAAATTCATTATTTCCTTTATATTCTAATAAACCAAAAGGACCTGTTATTTCTAATTTGTCATTATATTTTAAATTGTTTAATTGCATACTCATTTTTCCACCATCTACATAATTATCATCTGGATAATATATTCGAATAACAAAATGAACATGCTTATTTTTTTTATCTATATATATAGGTGTATAACTTCTAAATATTTGCTTCAAATCTTTTTCTTTATCATCATTATTATTCCATTTCCCTTTTATTTTACCTTCTTTATTTAACCCACTAAATTTTATATGTTTACATATACCTAAACCTAAATATTCATATTCATTAGGATAAGAAAAAATAAAAATTTTTACTGTTTTTGTTAATTTTATAATCTTATGTAATTTTAAAATTTGTTTTTTTTTATTTAAAAACACATTTGTTTTTTCATTTTTATCATCTAATTCTTCATAAGCATGTTTTTCTGAATATATGTGAAATAAGTTTTTTGCACAATCCTTCTTTCTAAAAAAACTTAAAAATGCTATCGACATAGATATAATTATCAGACTAATAAAATTTGCAATTAATAAATTAATGTTTCCCATTAATACAAATTCTATATATATATATATTTTTTTTTTTTTTCTGAATAATCTTTCAAATATATAAAATAATTAGTGATTAATTTATATATCATAAACTTTTTTTTTTTTAATTAAAATAATATTTTTTTTTGTTGTAAATATTTGCTTAGTAGTATTATATATTTTCCTGTTTTTCATAACATGCCATTATTTGCCTTTTTAATTTTAAGTACATATGTATTTTATTTTACTTCATTTTTAATAAAAGAAAATATACATTCTATAAAAATATTATTTATAAAAAAAAAAAAAAAAAAAAAAAAAAAAATTAATATACTGATTATTTAGTTACAGAACTTTTTTTTTTTTTTTGTTAAATGATTCAAATTCTTGTTTTTAATTGTTGAACGATTATTACCTTATATATTTTATTTTTTTAAAACTATAATATAATATTTTTTTAAAAGTTTAATTTGTTTTTGAAATATGTAAAAGAAAAACAATTAAATTTTTTCTGTAAATTATTGATTTTTTTTTTTTTTTTTTTTTATAAAATAAATACATTTATTAATGATCTTCAATATAATACTGACAAAATTATATACACATTTTTTAACAAAATATAAAAAAGGAAAGGTTTGTCGTATAAAAATATTTATCTAATAAATCTTCTCTTTTTAAAAATATGTTAATATTCCAAAAAAAGTTAAAACAGAAAAAATTTAATGAAATATAGAAAAAAAAAAAAAAAAAAAAATATTGACAACATATAGAATAAAATATATAAAAAGAGTAAATACATGTATAATATTTTCTTTATGTCTATTATTAAAAATAAATTGAATATACTTTTACAAAAGTTAAAATGTTCAATTTTTTATCAGAAGAATTAGACAATTAAAAAGTAGAAAAAACACTTTAATCTAGTGAAATTAAAATAATATTTTTGTAACAAAAAAATTTACCCTATAAATTATACATTTAAATTAAACAAAATTGTTTATTTTTATCACACAACATACATATCTAAAAATTAAAATAAAAAAAAATTGTGTAATTATATCAAGTATTACCTAAAAAATATATTTTTTTTTTTTTTAAAATTATAATTTTTTAAAAATAAAAATTTAATTTTGTTAATATTTTGTTAATTATTGTTTTTAATAAAAAATGTTAAAGAAATTAATTATTTACTAATTTTTCCTAATGTTTTCATTATATTCGCATGAAAATACTATAATTCATAAATTAAAATTGTTGATACTTTTTTATTTCCAACCATGTGTTCTATTCATATTTATGCATATTAACTATTAAATAATATTAGCTCACATTATTATATTATATATAGAGTATAATTTTTTAGATTAACTCATATTATTTTAATATATATATATATATATATATATATATATATATATATATATATACTTTTTTTTTTTAATTATTTATTAATATTTTCCTCTTAAATCTATATTTTTTAAAACATAACTATAACATTCTTATATTTTTTATATAGTGATATTTTTCATTTTATTTTTATTTACTTTTTCAATCGTAATACATTTATCTCTTTTCTTTAATATCCTATTAATGTAAAATTTATGAATTAAAAATTAAAGAAAGATAACAACTTAATTCATGCATATCATAATATTTTATATAAAAAATTTATGTTTTAATTTCTTTCAAGTATTAAAAACTTATAATTTTTTATGATACATTTAACTATATTAAAAATACTTTGTGGGTTTAAATAATATATATATTACTTTTAATATTCATAAAAAAAAAAAGAAATTTTTTATTATTTTGTTGAATTCCTTTTTTAAATATTATACTACTACTCTTAATTCATTATAATGGAGGATACAAAAATAAGAATTAATTTAAAATAAATAAATTAAAAAAAGGAAAATTCATTTTTCAAAAAAAGAATCTTTTAGATTATACAACTTAATCTTTATGATAATGTTGCATTATTTTTTAAAGAACAAGTATTTTAAAGAATAGAAAAAGAATAATATTTTTCATTTTTCAATTTTTTTAAAATTTGTTACCTATAAAAAAAAATTGAACAAACAAATTACAAAACATGAATCAAATATAAAAATTTTTAAACATTTTTTTTATTTTGAGCTTGAATATTTTTTTTATATTTAATATAAAAATTAAAAAAATAAACTTCAGATAAAAAAAGTGAAGAGTATGTTGATATAAATATATATTAATGCTATCTATTTTGTAGACCTTTATAAATAATTTCATAAAAGTAAAAATGTCATACTTTTTTTCTTAAAAAAGGGAACATTATATATAATTTAATATTTTATTATAGTATGTTGAAATTTTATTAAGGTTTAATACAATCAAAAATAATATCTATAATACCATAATATTAATATTTAAAATTAAATTTTAAGTTTTAAAAATGTTAATTATTAGTAACACCAATTCATAAACATCAATAAAATTAAAGAATAATTTATTCATAATTTAATAAATATAAATAGAAATAACATAATTTAATTAAATGTTAATAAATTTAAAACAAATATTTAATTATATATAAATAAAAATATATATGCAAAATGTAAATATTTTTAGAAAAAATTAAAAGACTTATTATGGATTTTAAAATGAAAAAAAAAAAAAAAAAATAAAATAAAAACGTATATATCTTTTTTTAATATATTTATTCTATATATAAAAAAAAAAAAAAAAAGTTTATGTTCTACATTTTTTTTTTTTTTAATACTTCTTCTATTTTTTCCTTTTCTTTTTTTCTTTTTCTTTTTTTTTTTTTAGAATTTTGAATAAAATCAGAAATTACATTCATAAATTCTTTGTCTTCATCTATATTTTTCATCCTTTTATTATCGTTATTTTTATTTTTTAATGTAACGCAACTATTATTTAAATAATCATTATCATTATCATTATCTTTATCTTTAATATTTATTATCTGCTCTTTATATATGTCATCTTTACTATTATCTTTGCTTTCATTAACCTTTTCTTTTTTTTTTTTTTTTTTCTTTTCCTTATCCTTTTTCTTTTTTTTGTCTAGAAGTTTAGGATAATTTGAATCTCCCATTATTTCTGCGTTAACATTATTTTCAACACTTTTTTCTGAATTAAAATAATCAAAATTATTTTCTTTCTTAGACTTTTTTACTTTTAAATTATTTATTAATTTTGATTCTGAGTTACTATTTTCATCTATATATTCAGTATTCATATCGATGCTTTCATTATTATTCTCTTTATTTTCTTTTTTCTCAATCTGATTATTTTCTATTCCTTTCTTTTCTTTTGAGATTAATATATCTTCAAATAATTTTTTTGCTTTCAGATATTTTTTGTTATTTGTGTTAATAGTTTTAGTTTTTTTATATTCTTTCAGCTTCATAAAATTTTTTATATAATTGTTATATATGTTTAAGTCATTTTCTATTAATTCATCTAATATCCTCTTTTTAATATCATTAGTTCCTAATTTAAAAAATGTAACTATTGTATGAGCTCCAATGTAATGACTTGCAATATTCTTATATTCATCTTTAAATAACAAAATAAAGGTTCTTAGATATTTTTCATTTATCAAATTAAAAGTTTGTGCTATTTTTTCACAAAGTATTGATAAATTTTTATCACATGAAAAGTATAATAAAATATTACCTCGTAGTTCTGCATTTTTTCTCAAAAATGGTTTTATTTTTTTCTGATTATGTATATTATGCTTATCATTGAAATTATTATTATTTATGTTATAATTATTTTGATTATTATTATTTTGACTATTATTATTTAATTTCTCATAATTCATATTAACTTCTTTACTAGATTTAGTATTTTCAAAATTATCTATATTATTATCAGGTTCATTTTTATGAAGAAATGTTTCACAAAATTTATTATAATTATCAATATCAGTTTCATTAGGTTTATTTTCACTAACATTCTTTAAAAAATTACAAAAATGTTTAAAGGAATTTATTAATGGTATATATGATTCTTTAGGAAAAGAAAGAATATAAGATAATATATAATATCCATTTATATCAATTTTAATATAATTATAAAAATTGTAGTTATTTAAATTCAAATATTTATCACTATTATTGAAACTTGAATCATTTTTAAGAATATCACAATCATTATCCTTTACATGATTTTCATTAAATGTTTCATTCTCTTTTTTATTAAAAACATCAATAATTAGCGGATTCAACTCATTATAATTACACATACATAAGATAGATATCCACATAAATTTGTTATTATTATTAAAATCTAAATTGAGATTTTTAATTAATGAATTAAATAAAAACTTACAATTAGTTTTATAACATTGAGATAAATCAAATAAACATTTTAAAATGTTATATTTTTTATTTTTTATAATTTTCTCTATGTCAATATTTTTCATTAGTAACTCAAACATTTCTTCTGTAATATATTCAAAGTTCAAATAATTATGTAAAACTATATTTGAATAAATATTGTCACATATTAAATTATTTATATTTTTAATAATATAAACATTAAAAACATAAAAGATGTGTTCATTATTTATTTTTAAAAGTTTTTCAATCATGATACTTGCGTTATCTAACTTGATTAAGATATCTAATAACTGCTTTAATGGAGATTCATCGTAGCATTTAATATTTTCATCTGTCTTATCAATGTAATATTTCTTTGTTTTTTCTATAAGAAAAAATTCACAAATTAATTTATCACATTCAATATTTTTATCTTTCAATATTTCAAATAAGGTTGCTAATGTTGGAACTGAATAAGTATTATACAATAAGGGGCATATAAAATATTGATTACTACTTTCTATTATATATTTTTCACCGTTTTGTTCTTTTTCTTTTTGATTATCATAATAAATATATTGATATAAAAGATTCTTATAAATAAGAGATTCTTTAGGGTTTACAATTTCTTCAGTTATTTTTTCAATTATTTTATAAATATAATCATAAAAGATAGAATTATCATAACTTTTGTCAATATATTTCAGTTCATTTTTTGAGTTACTTTTTCTTGCTTTAGATTTTCTAAAAGTTATATTAGATATATTAATATTTAGATATCCTCCTAGTGAATATAAAAATGATCTTAAAACATGTGTTCCACATTTATCAAATATTAAAGAAAAAAGATTTTCACCTATAATGTTACAAATTTCAATAAAATAAGATGAAATATTATTATAGTTACCATTCTTTTTATTAATTTCTTCTATATATATATCTTCATATTTATTAAAAAAAGAAAATACACATATAATAGTTTGTAAAAAATGAGAAGCATAATCCGATAAAGCTAAATTTATAAAATTATTTAGAATAATTTTAAAAAAATGATTGTAAACTTCTAAACATTGAATACTTATATCCTTGTTTTTCACATTTTTTTCATTATATTTCAACAAAAAAAAACAATAAAAAATTATTTTTTCCATTATTTTTGAACATTTTCTTTGATTTATTAATTCAATTTCATTTCCCTTTATTTCATCTAATATTTTAATTAAAATACATATATCATCCTCTAAATCAAAAGAAAATTCTAAATTTATTCTGTTAAATAGCTTATTGCCTTTTTTTAAATTTTCTTCTCTTAATTCAAAGGCAAAATATTTTTCATACTTTTCATTTAATATATATGAAATATTAATTAAATATTCACTAATTTCATCTACATTATTATATTTATTCTTGTACTTTTTATCAACAATGTTGTTATTTAACTTTCTATTATTAAAATATCTGAACTTTTGACTATTTGTTCTTACTTTAAATCCATTCATTTTATATTTTTAATTTTTTTTTTTAATAAAAATGTAAAACAAAATTAAATATATAATATTGAAATTTTTAAAATTTTATTCATTTTCAAAAAAAAATAAATTAAAAGAAAAATTGTAAACTATTTAAAAAAAAATATATTTTAATAAATTTTTATTCTTCTCAAATATTTTTCAAGATGTAATTTTTAATTTTTATTTTGTTCTGTTTTTTTTTTTTTTTTTTTTTTTTTTAAATTTATTTTGTTTAATATTCTATTTATTTAAATATATATATCTAAATTTTTAATTCATATATGAGTAAAATTTATAAAATATAAATAAACC
>NW_021628226.1:140569-142367 GCF_900005855.1 Plasmodium gallinaceum | reverse complement strand
TTTTTTTTTTTTTTTTTTTTTTTTTTAAATTTATTTTGTTTAATATTCTATTTATTTAAATATATATATCTAAATTTTTAATTCATATATGAGTAAAATTTATAAAATATAAATAAACCATTTTAATTAGTTTGAAAAAAATAATTTTAAAAAATAGTTTGAATCATAAAATAAAGAAGAATTTTTTTTTTTTTAAATCTTTTATAAAATCTAAAAGAAAAGGAATTTTTTAAGAAAAAAAAAAAAAAATGGATACTTTAAGAAATATTTAAAATTATATGTTTTGTTATAATTGTTGTTTCAGCTGTTCTAATAATGTGAATCTTTTTTTTTTAAAATATAACGTCGAAAATTAAAAATGTTAGAACTTAACAATACCGGAATGTTTTTTTTTTTTTTTTTTTTTTTATATATATATATGTATATGAATTAAAAAAAGGTAATTATATAATATCATATACTAAGCTCATATATAAATTTTTTTTTTAATAATATTTTTTTATGAAAATCACATATCTTTAAATATATTCTTTATTTTGAAATTCTGTAAAATAATTTTCTATACTCCTTTAGAAAAAAAAAAAAAAAAAAGACATAAATTATTTCATTAATATGTAAATTTAAAAAAAATAAAATATAATGAAAAAAATATTAAAAAAAAATAGTACAATTTTTTAAAAGATAAAAGAAAATGAAATATTTATGAAAATTTTATTATTAATAAAGTGAAATATGAAAAATAATTTATCTTATAGCGTCTTTCTTTTTTACTTTTTTATAATATGCTATAATAAAATTAGTTCTATAAATGTAGAAAACGATTATATTTCTGATTTAGTAAAATTAGGAATTTTTTATAGAAATACGTCAACAATAAAAAAGGAGGTATATGAAAAAATTAATCAAGCTCATAATACATTTTCTTCATGTAGAACATGCATAAAGTTAATACAACTTTTAAATAAAATAATAAAAAAGAAAAAAGAAAAATATATAGATATTGCAATAGAAGAGACTCTTGAATTAAATTTATGTAGTTCTGAATTATGGAAGGAATATTTTAATTATGATGAAATTTTATATAATGAATATATTTTAGAATATTGTGAAAATACTTTTAAAATTATTAAAGATAATATAGAAGAAAATGTATATGAATTACATAAAAATGTTGAGTTATTTTACGAAAAAGTATGCGGAAATATAGATCAAATATGTAAAACAGCTATTAAAGAAGAAAAATTAAATTATGAAAACCAAATGAAAACAAAATTTATATTTCAATTATATTCCAAATATTTAATAGAAGAAGTAAAATAATATTAAATATATATATATATATATATATATATATATATTATTATATGTTATAATCTCTTTTGATTATATTAATTGCATAATAAAATTATTAAAATAAAGGATATTATTTCTTTTTTTTTAAATTTAAATTTTTGTAACTTTTTTTTTTTAATATTATATTTATATAATGATATCTAAGTATATTAATTCATTTTATAACATATTTACCATTATTTATGTGTGCAATCATGAAATTATATAATATTTTTATTCATTCATATAAATGTATCTTTAGGAAAACTTTAGTTATACAGATGATGGCTTACCATATAAATTAATAGAAACAAATAATAATAATTTAAAACTAAAAAAAAGTAATTTTGCTATAATTCAGTCTGAAATAAAAATAATTCACAAAAATATTTTGTACAATGATTTCAAAGATAACCATTTTCGCTTAATTAAAATAGACAAGGTAAAAAAAAAAAAAAAAAAAAAA
>NW_021628226.1:135335-140562 GCF_900005855.1 Plasmodium gallinaceum | reverse complement strand
ATAAACATATCTAGCTCTTTCATTTTTAAAAATAAATTTTGAACTTTATCTTCAAGATAAAAAAAAAAAAAAAAAAAAAAAAAAAAAATTTTTTTTTTAAAAAAAAAATTTTTTTTTTTTTTTTTTTTTTTTTTTTTTTAGCTAGAAGATAAAGTTCAAAATTTATTTTTAAAAATGAAAGAGCTAGATATGTTTATCTTCCTTCTTTATAATGAATTTTCTAATGAAGGTAAGAGTTAATTTATTTGTATATAAAAAAAAAAATAAAAAATAAAATACTTGAAATATTTTTCAAAAAAATTAATTATATATTTTTTATTTTTTATTTCTACATTTTTTTATAAAGGTATTATACCAAATGATTCTATATTAGAGATAAAAATAAAAATACAGAAAATAATATATGATATAGATGAAGTTGCAACAAAAAATTTTAAAAATAATCTAATTATTGATGAGAAATTTTTATTAAACAAACACTCTTTTAAGTTATAAAAAAAGTAAAAAAATACTTTAGGTATTTAAAGTTATCATTTTTACTATCTTATATCATATTTTTTTTTTTTTTTTTTTTTTTGGTGATTTCATAAATCTTTATTACTTTTCATTATTTAAAAGTTGATTTAAGTTTGATACAATTCTCCTTTCTAAGTCATTATATAAATTATCAACCTTAAAGTAAAAAGAAAAAAATTTATGCTTTTTATATTTTTTTATATTTATTTTTTAAAATCTATTATTTTATAATAAATTATAGTAACATTATCTATTATTTTTATTTAATTTATATATTATTTTACCCTTTTTATCAATTTATCTTTATTTATTGATTTTTCATGTTGTAATTCACTCTTTTTTTTATCGTTCATTGAATGTATTTGATCATTATTGTTCTTCATATCATTAAATATCCTTTGAAGATTTTTATCTTTCTTAAATTCATTTATTTCAAAAACGATATAATCATTCTTTATATTAAATTTATATAAATATTTTTGTATTTCCTTTATGGGAGAATCTTTGTTAATTTCCTTTTGTTTTAAATTACTTATACTTCCAACATTAACTATAAAAAAAGTTAATTATATATGTGCACATATTTAGTTAAGAGTTAAATGAGAATTATTACAAAAAATATATTTTTTCAAAAAAAAATGAACAATAAACAAATTATATAATTATTATTTAAAACACATTGGTGTGTTAAAATAATATATTTTTTATAATATGCTATGAGATCTTTGTAATTATAAAAAAAAAAAAAAAAAAAAAATTCAACTAAATGTTTTTAAAAATATATAAATAAAAAAAAATATTATATAAAAATTAAAAATTCTGAATAAAATTTTAAGGAAGACAATAATCACATATTTCTTATTTTTATTTTCGTTATTTATTTTTTTTTTTTTTTACGTCTAATTAGATCTTTAATATAATTTATGTTATCAGGAGTATTTAAGTTATAAGGAATTGCGTCGTCGTTTTTATTAAAATCTTTCTCCTCACAAATAGTAGAGTTATTATCAATACATTCAAAATATATTTTGTAAGATGGATTAAAAATAAACTTATAGAAAGAAAAATTCTTGAAAAATGTTTTGAATGAATACCTTATTAATAAATCTAAAGAAGAGTATGAAAATACTTTAACATAATATGGTATTCTATTAATAGAATGCTTTAACATGATTTTTTTGAACTCTAAGAAAAGATTTATTATATTTTGACAGCTGTTTACAAATTTAAAAAATATATATTTTTTTATAGATAAAAATGTAGATATTTCTACAAGAGATAAATTTTTATTTATGCAAAAAATTAAAATGTTATAAAAAAAGTCACAAACAATTTTCATCATTTTTTGTTTTTTCAGTGTGTTTAAACTGTGTAGATACTCTAAATCTTCATCCTCATTTTTATTTTTTTTTATGTTTATACTCTCATTATTTAACTCTTTTGGTAAAAAATTGTCAATAGAAATCATCAATTTTTCTTTCTTATTTTTTTCATTTTTATTCATATTAAAATTTATATGCAAACTTTTAATGAGTAGTTTTTTCTGCTTCTTTTTATCAGTAGAAATTATAATTTTTCTCATTTTTTTTTTATTTATGTCAGCACATACAAAAAATTCGGTTTTATTTTTTTCATCTTCATTTTTTAAACTCATTTAATATTTATAATAAAATAATAGTATAATACTTAACAAAAAAAAATTTAAAGACAATATATATATATATTAAAGATATTAATTATTACACTTTTATTAGTACTAATAATATAAAAAATTATAATACTTTTAATTATAATAATGTTTTATAATATTTTGATATTATAATTGTACACATAATAATTATAAAAGATATTATTAGAAGTTACATTTAAATTTTAGAAAAATAAAATTAATATTATAAAATAAAAAAAAAAATTGTGGGTTCTTACGTAAAATTAAATAAACTTTTCAAATTTCTAAAAAAAGTCTAAAAGAAATATATATGACATTTATATAATTTGTTATATAAAATATATTACTGAAAGTTTTAAGATTACTTTAAAAACATAAATATGAAAATTCTTAAAATATATTCTAGTGGAAATTCTAAATGTAACATTTTAAATTTCTAAATTATTTTTTAAGTATTTTCATAGAAAAAAATAGTTACTACAATATTATTTTTAAGTTAAAAAAATAGATGATAATATATATATGTATTTTCCTTACATAAAAGAAATTATTAAGGATAATATATTAAAAAAAAAAAGAAGAGAAAAAAAAAAAAAAAAAAAAGACAGAGTTTTATACATTTTCTATAAAAACATAATGCGCTAATTATCATAAACATAGAATTATTATGAAATGTGAAAGTAATAATATATTAAATTCAAATAAAAAAAAAAAAAAAAACAAAAATAATTAAAAAATTTTAAATATAATTTTTAATTCATCATGTAAAAATATATAATAAATTTAAAATATAAATTGAAAATTTTCATTACATGAACTTTGAAATAAAATAACAAAAGTTAAAATTTTTTTGTATTACAAAAATTTTGAAAAAAAAAAATTTTTATTAAAAATTTTAAATAAAGAACAAATATATATATATATATATATATATTAATAACATAAAGCATGGTAGTATTAAACTATTATATTTCAGATTCTTATTTTAAACAAATAGGATTATTTTAGCATAAATTTTTAAATTAAAATGTATGTATATATTGTGTTTTCCTAAAGTATGTATTAAAGAATAGAGAGAAATATTTTACTGAAATGAAATAAATTCAATTTATATATATATAATGTGTTTATATATTTATAATTTTACAATTTTTAATTTCTCGTTAAAAACTTGAAAATATTTCTCAAAATATTCTTTTATCAAATATTTTCTCTTTTCTTAAATTTGAGTTTTCTTCCTTCAATGGTATTTTACTGTTATATCTTACTCTAATTTATTTGACATTATATTTTAAAATTCTATTCAATATCATTGTTATAATTGTAATAGGCATTTTTCATCGTACTTTCATGTAAGTTATTATTTTCTCCTTCAATGTTTCTACTATTTTCATTATGACTTTCTGTGTCACTAAAGCTATCTTTTTCTCTTTTCTTATCTTTATCCATTTCACTTTCTATTTCTATTCCCTTCTCTTTCTCTCTATCTCTATCTCTTTCCCTTTCCCTTTCTCTATCCCTTTCTCTATTTCTGCCTCTACTTCTATCTCTACTTCTATCTCTACTTCTATCTCTGTTTCTCTCTCTACTTCTGTCTCTAATTTTTTCTTTATCTCTACTTCTTTCTCTACCTAATCTACTTTTTTCTTTTCTCCTATGTTTGTGATGATGCCTATCATAAGAAGCGCTTCTTTTACTTCTATGTCCACGTTCTCTCTTAGAACTTCTACGATCATCCTCTCTATGACGTTTATGATTCTTTAACATATATTTTATATCATCATCGTCGTCATTTCTTTCATTATATAATGGTACGTTCTTATATCTATCATCATTTCTTCTTTTATCGTTTCTATATTTATCTTTATTAATTAAAGCACTCCAATTAATATTGTGTGTAATTCTTTTTTTTTCTTCTGATCCCCTTGCTGGGCCCTTTCCACCTCCTAATCTTCTGGGTAACCAATTTTTGATTGTTCTACCTCTTTCAATATCAACTAATATTCTTCTGTTGTCTATTTTTTTTCCATCTGCTAAGTTATAGGCTTGATTTAAACTTTTTGTATGCTCAAATTCAACAAATGCATATCCTCTTGGCTTATTATTTTTATCACATATTACTTTTACTTTTCTAATTTTTCCATAAGTTTCAAATTCTTTTCTTAATCTTTTTTCATTTACTTCATATGATAATCTACCAATAAATAATGTTTTTTTTGGATCATTAGTTAAATCTTCATTTTTAAAAGGATCATAATTTTTTCTTTTTTCTTTTAGCATCAACTCATTATATGTTATTTTTTCTTTTTTTTTTCTTTCCTTTCTTTCTTTTGTATTTTCTAATTTTATTTTGGGGGGTGGTTCTCCTTCTTCAAAATAATTCAAAAAATCGGCTAACCCGCTATATTCTTTTGGTTTTTTTTTTTTTATTGGCTTATAATAGTTTAATAATGGTCTTGCTTGAAAAAGAATTAAAATGTGGGGGGGCATACCAATAGCAGACATGGTGTATCTTTTTCGAAATTGTATTTAATATAGATTTTAAAAAAAAAAAAAAAAAAAACTTTTTTAGTACATTCCTCTATTAGTTTTTATATTTAAATAATTTAATCTTGTTCAATGATTTTTTATTAAAAAAAAAAAAATGTTCAGTTGCATTTTAATACTCTTACCTTAATTTATTCTTCATTATTTCTATAATTATATATAAATATATATATATATATATTTATTAATTTATTTATTTATTTATTTATTTATTTATTTATTTATTTATTTATTTATTTATTTATTAATTTTATGTAAATTTTTATATAAATGTTTTTCTTTTTTTTATTAATCTTTTTCAAAAAAAAAAAAAAAAAAACCTTATGTTTTTATATCATTTAACTATATTACATTTTTTCCCTTTTTTGTATATATAAATAGATATATTTTCTTTAGATAATTAAATTTTTATATAATACTTTTTTTGTTATACTCTTTTTTAAAAAAGAAAAAAAATATTTAACTCTAAGAATATAATTTTACTGTTTTTTTTTT
>NW_021628226.1:129272-134335 GCF_900005855.1 Plasmodium gallinaceum | reverse complement strand
AAAAAAAAAAAAAAAAAAAAAAAAAAAAAAAAAAGAATTTATGAGTATTGCATATATTTCTTTTTTTTGTAAAGTTAATAGATCTAGATAAAACAACTTAATCTTTTATAGAATTATTTAATTTATATAATTTTTAGTAAGATGAAAAATGATAAAATAAAGTTAGTAAGTTTTGAAGGGGATGAATTTATTGTAGATAAATATACTGCTTCGATGTCCACTGTAATAATGAATATATTAGAAGGTAAATTTATAAAAAAAAAAGGAAAAATTACACACAAATTTATATATATATATTATTAAAAAATTAATAAAACTTCTTAGTTATGACTGAAGAAGAAGATACAATTCCTCTTCCTAATATAAAAACTCAGATTTTAAAAAAAATTATTGAATACATGGAATATCATATACAAAATCCAGCAGACGAAATACCAAAGCCATTAAGTACATCAAACTTACAAGATGTAATAAATATAAAAATATTATTACTAAAAATTTAATATAAATTTGTAATTATAACTTTTAAATAATATTCTTTTTTATATGTTAAAAAAAAAAAAATAGGTTGTATCTAGTTGGGATTACGATTTTGTTAATACTGACAAGGAAACTTTATACGAACTTATTGAAGTTAAAATTTTATTAAATTACAATAATATTTACATATTTAAATAACATAAAAAAAAAAAAAAAAAATCATTAAATGAATTTAATAAAATAATAATTAATGATAAAGAAATTTTCTATTAACATTATATTTTTTTTAATATAGGCATCTAATTATTTAGATATAAAGCCACTTTTAGATTTAACTTGTGGTAAAATTGCTTCTATGATGAAAGATAAAACAACTGAAGAGATCAGAGCAGAATTTGATATAGTTAATGATTTTACAAGAGAAGAAGAAAAACAAGTTAATATAAAATAAGATAAAACATAATAATTTATTGTATTATTTTTCATTTTATTTATTTAACTTTTTTTTTTTTTTTTTTTTTAGATAAGGGAAGAAAACAGATGGTGTGGTGATATATAATTTGCAAATTTTTTTTTTTTATCATATATAAACTAGAATAATAATATAAATTTAGAGAATGGTTTTTTGCTTATGTTTCGCTTATTTTTTCCGCAAGTAAACAAGGGCATTTTTTTTTTTTTTTTTTTTTTGAATTTTAAATATTATCTAGAATATTTAATTAAAGAAAAGTTTTTCTTTTCTTCTTTTTCTATTAACTTAAAAAAATTACCTTTATTTTTTTTTTTTTATGATACTAGGAATTTTTAATGTCATAATATAAAATAATAAAGATAAATTTATAAATATGGTTTTCTTTTATAAACATATCCTATATAATTTTTAAAAAGTAGTTTGATAAGATAATTAAAAAAAACGAATTCTGGATAAACAATAATATAAAATTCTTATTATGTTAGATATATTTTTAACTCATCATATTTATTTAAAAAAAATAATATAGGATTAAAAAAAAAAAAAAAAAAAAAAGTCAAAATAACAGTAAAGATTAAAAAAAATTTAAAAATAAATATTCATATGAATAAAATAAAAAAAAAAAATAAAGGAAGAAGTTTTCTGTTTATTGTCTAATTGGTTGTATGATCTTTATATAAAAAAAATTAAATTGTTTCCTTTTTGAATATTTTTGACAATATAGCTTAATTCTTTGTTCATTTTAGTATGTCCTAATGTTTTTTAAAACGTGAAATACTCACATTTAAAATATTTTACTTTTTTCATTTTGTTTTTCTTTTATACATATATTTTTTTTTTATTTGTTTGTTAATTTAACTTAAATGAAAAATTATTTTAATAAAAAAACATGAAATAAAATAAATATACAAAATTGAAATTTACATTTATATAAAATTACAACTTGTTTTAAAGATATAAAATGCATATATATATATATATATATATATTTAAAAAATTTAATTTTGCGTTTACATATATATAGGAAGTAGAAGAAAAGAAATTAAAATAAAACTGAAAATTAAAATTTATATAATTTTTATCTCTAAATATATTTATATTTAGATAAAAATAAAAAAAAAAAAAAGTTATTAAAATATATAATATTTATAAAATAAAATATATATAATAAAATAATCAAAAATTAATTTTATTGGATCTATATATATATATATTTTTAATATGCATAATGTTGTTTTATATCTATAACCTTCTCCATAATTCTTCAAATAAAATAAATTTCTTTTCATATATAAAAATATAGATATAAATAGTATATTTATATATATGTGTAAAAAATAAAAGAATATATGCAAACGCATGTATAAAAAAATTTGAATACAACTGTAAATATTGCTTATACGATGTTCTTAATTTCCCATAAAAAACCAAAAAAAAAAAAAAATAAAATAAAATAAAATAAAATAAAATATAACCTTGATAAAATAAATAAGAAATATATATAATATATAGATGATAAATAAATAAAATGATCTACATTGAAAACCATGTAAGAAAATTATATATATGGATAAATATAAAGAAAATATTATATATATATATATATAAAAGTAGACATAATTATGTAACGATAATAAAAAGAAAACATATATAAAGATATATATATATATACTTCTACACAATTATTATCCTTCATTAACTTTATTTTGTTCATTTACATTTCTTATTTCTCTCATACGTGTTCTCCTTATATCAACTGAATTCATATTTTTATTATTCATGTTAAAATTATTATTATATGTATGCTTATATTCATATTTCTGATTATTATTATTATTATTGTTATAATTGTTTTGAGCTTTATACATATCAGATGCTATCCCATTTGAGTTAGAATTCATTAAATTGTTTTTATACATTTTATTGTTTTTTTCTTCATTTTTATTCATGCTATTATTGTTATTATTATTGTTATTCATCACATTGATTTTATACATGTTATTATTTTTTTGTTCATCATTTTTATTATACATATTTTTATTATTTTGAGTTATGTGAGGTGGTGATGGTTGAAAATTCATGTTTAACATTTTGTTATTTACATAATTGTTATTCTTCATATTACCCATATTATTGAAATTATTATTTGCATTATTACTATTCATATTCATATTGTAGTTTCTTAAATTCGTAGTTATATTATTATTTGTATTTGCATTTTGAGAAACGTTCATATTGCTATTATTTACAGTATTCATTTTATCATCTGCTATGTTTTTATTACTACTAGTATTTCTCCAATTGATTTCTGAGTCAACATCTTTTTTTTTTAAATTTCTATCTTCCTTTTTATCATTCCTTTTAATATAGTTCATATTCCCTTGCATTCCTACATTGTTGTTCATTTGTTTTATGTTTGTAACATCTTCCGTGTTATTATTATGCATAAAGTTTTTTAAATTTCGATTGTAATTGTTTGGCTTATAAATATTATTGTTATCGTTAAATTTATTTTGATTATTCATAGGGTTGTGTTGAGAATTTTGTGTAAATCTATTATTAATTTGATCATTTCTTTCATAAATATTTTCTTGATTATTCATTACAGCATTCATATTCATATTATTCATGTTATTCATATTATTCATATTATTCATGTTATTCATATTATTCATGTTGTTCATATTATTCATGTTGTTCATGTTATTCATGTTGTTCATATTGTTCCTTTGAGTATTCATGGGATTCATTTGCATATTCATATTATTCATAGAGTTCATTTGTTGATTCATTTTTATATTTGAATTCATATATTTCTTTTGTATACCGTTTTTATTTTCAACATTTTCATAAAAAAAACATTCTTCATGTAACATAGCTGGAGGCATTGGTGCTGGGTTTTGAGTTCCTCTTTTTAAGAAACATTTAAAACCAATCATATGTTTTCCTTTAAAACCTGGGAGTATATATCCATTTGCTTCATTTTCTGATTTATTTTGATTTTTCTCATTAGCAGAATTATTATTTATATGATTAAAATCATTTGATTGATCATACCACTTTTTTGTATTGTTTTCATTTTTTTTTGATACATCATACATATTCATATGAAATTTCTTTTTTTCATTTGATCCATTTCCTTTTATTTTTTCTATCCCAGTATTTACAGAATTCTCTTCATTTTTTTTTATATCTTTTATTTGTTTTTTTTTCTTATCTTTATCTTTAGCTAATTCTGATTTTATTTTTTCAGTAGATTCCAATAAATCAGGAAATGATTCATCGTCTATTTTTTTTTCTTTTTCTTCTGACTGATCATCATTATTTTTTTCATCTTTTTTTTTCCATGCAGATCCGGCTTGTTTTGAATTCAATCCTATATTAACAGTTCTTCCTCTAACACTTACACTTATACCTGAATTTTCAGAAAAAAAAAAAAAAAAATACAAAAGAAATAATGAAACATATACCAATTATAACATAAAAATAATATTTATATGAACAATATTCTACCTGTTTAATAAATGTAGAAATATAAAAATAAATTTTTATATGTATATGTTAATATTTTTTTTTTTTTTTTTTTTTTTTTTTATTACCTTTTTTTAAAGAGTTTCCTATTAATAAATGTTTTCCTAATGAAACATTATTTGCTATTTGAATATCATTTTCTTCAGTGCCTTCTGTACTTTTTTTTGTTTGTTCATCTTCTTTTTTTATGTTTTCTTCTTCTTTGTTATTTTCTACTTAAAAATGAAAAAAAAGAAAAAAAAATATATATGTAAGGGTATGTATTCTCGCAAATATGAATTTATGCTTATTTCTAGGAGATATCTTTATAAAAATACTAAGTTAATGTTTAACTTTTTTTATCTTACTTTTATTATTTTCATTATTTATTTCCTTATCTTCCATGTTTTAACAATACTACTTTTACAATTTCATAATTTTTATGATTTTAACTTTGTCAAAATTTTTAATAAAAATATTATATGTTTATATAATTTTTATGTACAAATATATATGCAAATGAAAAAAAAAAAAAAAAAAAATATTAATAATGTTGTAAATAAAATAAAAAAATATTTTAAAATATATGCATAAAATATAA
>NW_021628226.1:126820-128272 GCF_900005855.1 Plasmodium gallinaceum | reverse complement strand
AAAAAAAAAAAAAAAAAAAAAAAAAAAAAAAAAAAACATGCAGTATGTATTTAACTTGAATATTACTATAAGCAAAATTTTAAAAATAATATGAAATTATATATAAAATGTTATATTATTATATAAAAATAAATTGAAAAAAATTATTATGAAAATATTATTAAAAAGAAAAAAAGGAGAAATAAAAATAAAAATATTGCAATATAAAGAAAAAAAAAAAAAAAAAAAAATTAAAAAATATGTAAATATATAAAAAAAAAAAGTTAAAAAGAATATATGAGAAAAAAAAAAAAAAAATTTATAAAAAAAATTTTTATTTGCACAAAATTTTGTCATACAAATAAAAATTATTTTATTTGGTAAAAACTTTTATTTAAGAAAAAAATTCTATATTATTATAGAGAATATTAATTTTTTTTAGTTTTTTTTTTCTCCTTTTTAGTAAGTTTTTTCATTATATCTTTAGCATAAAATAATAATTATTCGTAATAAATTCGTACATATAAATCTTATAGTCAAACGCACAAAAATACCTTTTTAATTTTTAAAAAATTATATATTAATTATAATATATTTTTAAAATATATTTTTTAAAAAAGAAAAAAAAACATTTTAATATATATGTAGATACAAAATAAAAAATTTTAATTATATGGTTTATTTAATTTTCACTTATTTTACCATTTCCATATTAAAGATATATTAGTATACTTAGAAAAAAAAAAAAAGTGATAAAATAAAAATTTTTAAGAAATGTATATTTAAGATAATTATTTTGTAAACACACTCCTTTTATTTTTCTTTTTTTTTTGGTTTTTATTCAATAGAAAAGGCATTTTAATTTATTTAAATATAATTATACATTTAGTTTTCACAGTTAAATTTTGAAGTTTAATTCTAGATAAGAATTTTTTTTTTTTATTAATGAAAAAGGATTAAAGTGTAATACTTAAGTATAGTTAACATTTGTATCACCAAAAAATATTAAGTAAAATTAAACGTAATATTAATAAATATCATTTAATTCACAAATATAAATAAAGCAAAAGTAGTTAGAATTTATTCTTTTTGTTTCGTTATGTATATAAAAAGACGTAATTAAATTACTTTAAGAAACCACAAATGAAACAGAGAGAATTTCTTTTTTTTTTTTTTTTTTTATACATAAAATTTAGAAAAATGTGTTTTAATATTATTTATTAATAGCAATGAAATGAACATTTTGGTAATATAAAATTAAAATTTATATATATTATATTTAGGTTTAAAAAAAAATTAGAGTGGAATTTTTGTTTTGTTTAAAAATTAAAATAATTATTTTAAATTATTACAATACGTTATTTTTAATTTTCGGGAAAATAAAAAAAAATTATTGCAAATAAAATAATTTATAAATATGAATTAAATAAAAAATAAATTGTTGAAAATTTTTTTTTAATATTTTTACTTTTT
>NW_021628226.1:121427-125820 GCF_900005855.1 Plasmodium gallinaceum | reverse complement strand
TTTTTTTTTTTTTTTTTTTTTTTTTTTTTTTTTTTTTTTTTTTTTGCAGAGATTTTATTTCTTTATGTATTCTTTTATATTGTTTTTGAAATAATAGTTGTCATTTTTTTTTGATGTAAAAATTAATATAGAAGGAAATACATTACAAAATAAAACCTTTCATTGTTATATAATTTGAAAATTAATTCGCAAAAATGTAACAAGAAATATAGAAAAAATTAAAACAAATATATGTATACATATGATTATAAATTGAATAGATATATGAAATTAAAAACATAGAAAAAATATTAAGTTAAAAAATATAAAAAAAATATATTGTTTCAAGATTAATAAATTATATACGAAATATTACACCAGAAATACTTTGAAAATAATAAAAAATAAAAAGAGAATATATAGAAAGAAAAAATATATAATGTATTAATTATATATATTTAAATATTTTTTAATGTAGTTTTGTTATTTTATAATAGAATTTAATATATACATATATATATATATGTTACATGTTTTATGAGTATATATAATTTTTTTCTTTACATATATATTTTTTACCGTAGGAGGAGTTTATATTTGTTATGTTTTTCATTAATTGTGTCTTTAATACTATCAAATTCAATTATTTTGTTAGAGTTTAAACACAGGATTATTATGTAATATAGTTATTATAA
This sequence comes from Plasmodium gallinaceum, assembly GCF_900005855.1. Classification (NCBI taxonomy): domain Eukaryota; phylum Apicomplexa; class Aconoidasida; order Haemosporida; family Plasmodiidae; genus Plasmodium; species Plasmodium gallinaceum. The sequence continues at coordinate 125,146 of NW_021628226.1, read as the reverse complement.
CATATTTATCACATATATGCATATATATGTAAATTTTTTTTTTTTTTTTTTTTTTTTCTTTCAGATCATTAATAATATCATTTTTTAATTTATGTGTATTAAAAAATGTTATACAAAAAATAATATTTACAATTAAAAAAGATGTTTTTACAATCTTAATTAATTCTGTCATTATTTTTTATTATGTCATAATCGTGTTTTGTCAATTTTTTGTAAATAATTAAAAAAAAAAAATATAATTTAATTACTAATATTTATAGTAAGGAAGAATATATATACATATTTCTTTTTTTTTAGTCACCAAATGAAATAAAATATATTATTAAAATATTTAACAAGAATATAGTTTTTTATACGGCTGAAAAATCGTATATGGAGAACTGCAATTCTCTAAATAATATTACAGTAATAAGAAAACATAATATATAAATAATATAAAAGTTTTTCATTTTATATAATTTACTTATTTATTTCTTTTTTATTTATTTCATTTTTATTTATATTCTTTTTTAAAGGATAAACTTGATATATTTGTAATAGCACATTTACTTGGATGGTTCATTAAAGGATTTGCGATGAGAAATTTTTTTCTTCTAAATTTGAACAGTGTATTATTTGAACTGTTAGAATTAAGATTTCAACATTTACTTCCGAATTTTTATGAATGTTGGTGGGATCATGTTAGTAGAAGGAAGAAAAAATAACATATATTTTTTATTTATATTTTTGTATTAAATATATCTTAATTTTGTTTTAAATTAATATATATATATATATGATATTTATATTTTTAGGTAATATTAGATGTTTTAGGCTGTAATTTAATTGGAATTATGTTAAGTATATTTGTTATGAAATACTTCAACATACCAGTATTATCAAAATTTTTATTAGATTATATATATTTCTTATCTTTAATTTTTTTTAATATTTTTTTTTTTTTTTTTTTTTTTTTTAGTTTTTTGATTGGACAATTCCTGATAAAATTAAACCAAAAAAAAAAAATTTAATATTCCCAACATTAGACAAATTGTAATATAAAATTCATATATATTAATTTAAATTTTTATATATGACTTTTTTTCTTTTATAATTATTTCTTTTCTTTTTTTTTCACCTAGAAAAATAAAAATTTTTTTTTTTTTTATATTTTTATAGATGTAGAAAAGTTTTTAAAAACAGTGCTTCTTTGCTCTTATTAATTTTTTACTCTATAATAGTAAATATTATTGATCTAAATATATTTTTTTTAAAAGCGGAATTAAATTTATATCCAACTAATTATATCATATTTTTAAGAACGGGTTTGGTTGTTATAATATGTGGTAAGATCTACATAATTCTTTTGAAATACTCTTAAAAAAAAAAACATTTCTTCAATTTATAATAGTAAATTTTATTTTATTTTATTTTTTTTTTAGTTAAAGCATCCATTGAGCTACATAATTGCATATCGAGAGAGTAAACTAATTTTATTTTTTTTTTTTTTTTTTATTTATTAATTATACATATATGCATTTGCAATTTTTTTTTTTTAGGGCAAGTATTGATGGTGTTTTTTATGTATTCATAGTGGTAACAATTTTTTTACTAGAGTTACTTTTATGTGTAAAGTGGAAACATAACCTGAAATCAGACAACTCAGACCTGACAGTTATTAACGTAATATATTTTTTAAGTCTAAATATAAAATGAACATGTGTTATCATAATTTTACTTTTTTATAAATATCCTTATTATAATATTTTATTTTTTTATAGGCAACGTGGCTATTGATTACTTCTACATTTTCCTCAATACTTCTTTTCCTTTATGCTAATGAATGTTTGATATGATTAATTATAATTAAATATATTCATTATTTAAAAATATTTAGTTATTACCTTAAGGTTTTAAATGAAATTAGTTAAATTGTTTTTATAAAAATATATGTCTTAATTTTGAATTAGCTTTTATTAATAAGATGTTTATAATTTAATTTTTATAAAATTTCTTAATATTTTTAAAATATTTCTCAATATAAAAAAGAAAAAAAATATGGGAAAATGTCTATTAAAATTAATTATTATTTTTTTTTTTAAAAAAAAAAATTCAAAATATATTATTTGTTTAAAAACAAAATTTTTTTTTTTTAATATATGTTTCTTAAAATATATTTGATATTTTTTTCATCTTACTTATATATGGATTATAAGAAAGAATTAAAATATATTTTTTTATGTTTATTATATGTGTATACATATTATTAATTATTAAATTATTAATTTTTATTTTTAGTTTTATATCATTTTCAATATAATATATAATAGTAGTTAAGAAAAAAAAAACTTTAATTTCTTTTAAAAAATTAAAATTAAAATTATTATAAAGACAAATTTTTATAAATTTATTTATATCCTTATTTGAATAAAATTTAGTTAGAAATTTAATTTTTGATATATAACATATAAATTCATATTCGCTAATTTTATTTAACGAAATAAAGGCATTAATGTTGTCACTTATTTTTGTTAATTTATTGTTACTATTGATGTCATTATTACCATATATATAATTTTTAAACATAATTTTATCAAAAGAAAATTTAAAAATAAACATATAAAAGAATAGATATAATTCTTTTATTTTCTTGATGTTATCATATGAATCCAAAAATGTTGTTGTTATATTTTTAATTATATTTTCAACATTACATAATTTATCTTTCAAAATTTTCTCTTCTTTTTTTTTTTTTAAAAATTCATCTTTGCTTAAAACATGACAATTATTACTTTTTGTTATTTTAGAATTAAAAACTGTATAATTTAAATTTCCCAAGTTTTCATCTAATTTTTTAAATAATTCTAAAAAATTATTATTTAATTCAATATGCTTTTTTATTATAATTTTTATTATATTTATTGCATATTTTACATCTATATTTTCTTTTGGTAGTAGAATTTTTTCTATTAAATTATTTTTAATATTTCTTAATAGAAATTTTATTTGTTCATCCATATTAAACTATTTTGCCAAAAAAAATATTATTTTTTTTTAAATGTTTTGAAATTATATATAATATTTTTTAATTATGATGAAAAAAAAAATTTTTGAATAAATAAATTATTATCATTCTGCGGATATATTATTTTTTATTTTATTTTATTATATTTAATTTTTTAAACTAGAAATCTTGAAAAATTTATCTCCTACTATTTCCTTAAAAATTACCCTATATCTATTAAATTTAATTCAACCAAATAATTTATATTTTGACACTGTTCATTTATTTATTAATTAAATTTAACATATTAATTATTTTTCTTCATTATTTGAACACAATTAATATTTAGCTGATGTAAATTTTTTTTATTTAAAATTGTATTTCTCTTAATTTAGCTGAATTGAAATTTCATTCGTTAGTTTATTTAGATCTTTATTTAATTATGAAATATCAAGGAAGAAAAAAAATAAATATTGTATATTTTTCAAAAACTTGAAGAATTTTTTTAGACAATTAATATATAAATTTTTTTTTTTTTTTTTTAATATAAATAAAGGAGTTTTTATTTATATTAATTTTTTTTACAAGCTACTGTTTTACTTTTTTTTTTAAATTTTATTTAAATTTTAATAAGCATGCGACAATTATAATTTATTTGATAAGTTATTATTTAAACTTTTTATTTTTAATTTTTTTTTTTTTTTTTTTTTTTTTTTTTTTTTTTTTTTTTTTTTTT
>NW_021628226.1:97839-120427 GCF_900005855.1 Plasmodium gallinaceum | reverse complement strand
TTTTTTTTTTTTTTTTTTTTTTTTTTTTTTTTTTTTTTTTTTTTTTTTTTTTTTTTTTTTTTTTTTTTTTTTTTGTAATATATACTAAATTTAGTATATATCTTTCTTATTTTATTTGGCAAAATATATTAATTTCCATATTACGTTTATGATATATTATTAAATAATAAAATTTGAACTTTATATGTTTTTTTTATTCCTATATTTTATTAATTTATTTAATTATTTTATTTATATATGACATTTTTGTATAATTTTTTAAAATATATATAGAAAATATATGAAAGTATGTATTTTAAATAGCCATTAGTTAAAGAATTTATATTTATAGTTGAATTGTGATGAATATTTTTCTTTTTAATAATTATAATTAATTAACACTTAAATTTTTGTTTTTAATTATATTTATGTAAATAAATAAGATACCCCATTAATTTTTTTTTTTTTTTTTTATGTTAAAAGAAAATGATAGATGTAATTAATATATTTAGTAAAGGTGGAGTTTTGTTATGGTCGTATAATTTTTATGATATTGGAGATACAACGATGAGAATGATTGTTAAAAATATTTTAATAGAAGAGAAATATGATGAATTTTGTAAAAAATTTAATAATTTTCATGTAAAGTGGAAATTAATAAATGATTTAGATATAGTTATACTTATTGTATATCAAGGAATTCAAAATACATCTTACTTAGATAATTTATTTTTAAAAATAAAAAAATCTTTTATAAAATTATTTCCTAATAATATAGATGTATTTGAAATTGATATTCCAATAAATTTTGATAAGCAATTTTTAAAGATTTTAGATGAAAATGAGAATATTTTTGAAAAGAAAAGTAATAATGACAACAAGAAAAAAGAAAAAAATAATAAATTTAAAAATGAAGAAGAAAAATTGAATGATAATGATGAAAACCTTTCGAATAATAAAAAAAAAGGTAAAATAAAAAAAACTGCAAGAGAATGGGAAATGAGCCAAAAAGTTACTAAAAAAGATTTGGAAAAATTAGATTATTCAAAAAATCAAAATAAAAATAATTATAACGAAATAGAAAAATATGAAGGGGAAATAGATGATTCAAGTGATGACAATAATGATAACAGTAATACTTTTTTAACGAAGTTAAATGATACATTTTTAAAATTTTTTTCTTATAACAATAAAATTGAAGAAGAGGATATTGAAAATATCCTACAAGAAATAAAAAATAAGTTACTTTCAAAAAATGTTGCAGTAGATATATGTGATACATTAATGGATAGAATGAAAGAAAACTTAATAGGAAAAAGAAAGACTATTTTTGCGAGGAATATTAAAAATGTTGTTTCTAATGTTTTAACTGAAACATTACAAACTATATTAATACCAAAAGATTCAGTAGATGTGTTACGTTCAGCTTTGGAGGCCAAATCTTTGGGAAAATTATATTCAATAGTGTTTTTAGGTGTAAACGGTGTTGGTAAATCAACTAATTTAGCAAAAGTATGTTATTATTTAAAAAATAAAGGAAATCTAAAAATTATGATAGCTGCATGTGATACTTTCAGAGCTGGAGCAGTTGAACAATTAAGAACTCATGCAAATTGCTTGGATGTATTTTTATATGAAAAGGGATATGGAAAAGATGCTTCTAATATTGCAAAAGATGCTATTTTATATGCAAAAAAAGAAAACTATGATGTTATTCTAATTGATACAGCAGGAAGAATGCAAGATAATGAACCATTGATGAGGTCTTTAGGAAAATTAATTTTAAATAATAATCCAGATTTAATTTTATTTGTAGGAGAAGCTTTGGTAGGAAATGATGCAATAGATCAATTAAAAAAATTTAATCAAGCCTTAGCTGAGGCAACATGTAATTCAAATAAAAGAACAATTGATGGAATACTTTTAACAAAATTTGACACTGTTGATGATAAAGTTGGAACTGCTTTATCTATGGTTTATTTAACAGGAAAACCAATTGTTTTTGTTGGAGTAGGACAAAAGTACACACATCTCAAAAAATTTAATGTAAATATGGTCGTTAAGGCACTAAGTTAAATAAACATGAAGCTAACATTTGTACATACGGAAGAGAAAAACAAAAGAAGTATAAACCTTATAAGAAAAGTACACACACATATAAAGATATATGTATTTTTTGTGAATATTCAAAAATAAATAAAATTATTTATAAAGTTATTCATAATATATATATATATATATTAAGTAAATAAGTTTTTTTTATATTGTACTATATTTTCAAATTTAAAAGATAATTTACATAAACAGCTAGAGGAAATATTATGTACAAATAATGAAAACCAAAAGTTTTTCATAGAAATATATTTTTTATATTCTGAATACTGGAAAATATATGCGATTATTTTTGAAAATTGTTTTTTTATGAAATAAATCATTATTAAGGTCTTGTATTTGCTTACAAAAATAATATAAGAAAACATATATATTCACATATATATATTTGTAAGTATATAAGTAAATAATTAAAATTTGTTCATTTAAAAAAGTTATGTTTTTTTTTTTTTTTTTTTTTTTTTTTTTTTTTTTTTTTTTTTTTTTTTTTTTTTTGTTTACTTATGTTTATACAATTTTTTAATTTAAAGTATATTATTCTGTATCTTAATGATTATTCATGAATGTTTCAAAATATTTAAAATTTTCCATTATATATATATAACCATAATTATAAATATTAGTAAAAAGTATAATTTTTCTTTCTTTTTTTTTTTTTTTAAATGTGAAATTAAACTAAAAAATTGTATCTCATTTAAATTGTTATAGAATATTTTTTTTATATGTTTTTTTTAAAAATAATTAGTGTTATGATTTATATTTTAAGAGCCTTTGTTATTTTGCATATATTCTGAAAATTCAAAAATTTAAATCAATATTTACTTAAATGCTTTTAACAAAAAATTACGAAAGCTTTTTATTTATGGACAATCAATGTTAGTGTAATTATTTATTTTATTAAAAGAAAATATATTATAATAATATGATTATATTTGTCAATTGTAAATTTCAATTGAATAATTATATGTAAAATTTCTAAGTAATAAAATGTCCAAAATGAATTATAAAAAAAAATATTTAATGAATAATTATCTTCCTTTTTTTTTTATAGTTTACCTAGATAATATATATGTCTACAAGAATAATATTAGTAAATCTTTTTTAATTAAAATTAAAAAAAGAAAAAGTATATTGATATACTTATATAAGATTCATGGACCATTTAAAATTTAAAATGAACATTATTATTATTTTTTTTTCCTTAAAAAAAAGGAATTTTTTTTAACTATAAAATGAAAATTTTCTTTTTAATAAAAGAATAAAATAAAATGAAAAAAAAAAATAAAATTTCAAGTATTAATAATGAAACATCTATAATAAAAATATATAATTATTCACATATCCATTCCTTTAAATGATAATTCCATTGTACTAGTTCTTCCGGTTTAAACCAAATATTAATTTCTCTATTAGCTGATGCAACTGAATCACTACCATGAATTACATTTTTTCCTACTTCTAAGCAAAAATCTCCTCTAATAGTACCTACATTGCTATTTAATGGATTAGTTTCACCAATTAATTTTCTTCCCTGGTTTACTATATCTACTCCTTCCCATACCATTGCAACTACAGGTCCTTTACCAACATATTCTATTAAAGAACTAAAAAATGATTTTTCACATAGATCTTTATAATGTTCTTTTAAAATTTCTTTAGATGGATTTAACATTTTTATTGCTATCATTTTATATCCTTTTCTTTCAAAACGCTTTATTATTGAACCCACCAAGCCTCTCTGCACACCATCTGGCTTAACCATAATAAAACTTTTCTCCATATTTAATAAATTTAACTTTATATAATATTTAATTTATTTCAATTTTGTATATATATATATATATACAAGTATATTTTTTATCTTTAAATTTTTCAAGAAAAAAAAAAAAATATATAGCTTTTTTTTTCAGTACTTATTAATATTTTGATAAATATTTCTTTTTAAAACAGTTTTCTTACGATGATAAAATGTTATTAAAATTTTTCTTATATATATTTATATATATATATATATGTATGCAAATTTTACTTATATATATTTCAAATCCTAGTTTTTGCACTTTTTATTTTTTTTTTTTTTTTAATTACTTTTTTTTATGTAGGTGCTTTATTATTCGATAGGTAAATGATCATGATTTTTTTTATTGTTATTAATTTATCTATAGTATTAATTTATTTTTTACATAAAAAAAAAAAAAAAATAAAAGTATAAAAACAAACTTTTATTAATATATAACATTTTTTAGTAGATGATACTTATTAAAAAGATACTAAATTTTTATATTTACATAAGAAATTTCCTTTTGAAATAGTTTGTTTTCACTTTTAAAAAGTATGAAAAAAGGTTATATAATTTTATATACACTATCAAAATAAAGAAAATGTAAATGTAATTTGAAAGTTAACATATTAAATGATTCTTATTACTAAAAATTAATTTAAGCTTCATTATTACATAAATGATATTTTGTGAAAAAAATACGAAAAGGAATATTATAATTTAAATTATTACTTCATCAATATACATTGTATGAGAAGAATTAAAACATAATTTTACTGTTTTAGAATTTTTTATTGAATTGGTTTATTTTTGTAATAAAGAAGTATAAAAAAAAAAATCATCATAAATGACACACTATGTTATTTATAAAAGAATATATACAAATGCATACCTTTGTTCTACTTTTTTTTTTTTTCGATTTTATCCTGTTTTTTTAATATTTAATTAAATTTCATTTTTGATAGAATTATTTTTTATGATATATATAAGGTTAATTTAAAAACATATTTGACAATTTATTTTAATTTTCATACATATTTTAAAAATATGATAATTAAAAATTTTTTTAAATATGCATATAAAAAAATTAATAAAGGATTCAACTTTATCTTTTTACAATGCATCTTTTATTTTTATTAGAGCTTTATAATTTTTAATTTTCCTCTAAAAAAATAAAAAATTTTATTATGTCAAAATGTGAATTCCATTTTTATTTTATATTATAGTCATAAATTTTATCCAAGTATTTTTAACACATTTTATAATTTCATAAAAAAAATAAGTATCCTATAGTAGAATGTTATAAATATATACTTTATAAAAAATTAATTCATAATTTTGTTTATTTCTTTATTCACATATATTTACATTTTGTATATGTTTTAGTTTATTTTTAATAATATTCTAAATGCATAATTTGAGATATTCGTAAAATGTAGAAAAAAAAAAAAAGAAAAAAAAAAAATAATAGTAAAATATGACTCTAAAAATTTTATAATAATAAAAAAATAAGAGAAAAAAAAATTTAGGTTTTATAGAATATTTTTTTTAACTATAAAATATATTATCATATTATTACCAACAAAATTATATATACATATATTTATGTGAAAATATTTTTTATTAATTTCTAATAGATAAGTAGTAAGATGAATGATATTTCTATTGAACAAGTAACCTTGCAAAATAATTTTTTAAAGGAATTAGATTTATTTTGTATTTTAAAATTTATTATTACGAATGATATTCAAATTTATAATGAGGAATCCTATAATAATTTATTAAATATAGTCAAATCATTTAAAATTTTTAATATTGAATCAAAAAACGTATTTTCAACTAATGAAAAAATATATAAGAAATTTTTTTATAATTATAGGACACCCTTTAAAATAAAAAACAAAAATAAAGAAATTTATTGTAATGATTCCCTTTTTTCTAAAAATTTAAACAACAAAAATTTATTTGAGTTTTTTAAATTTCCAAAAAATAAAAAGGTATCAAATTATATAAAGAAAATATGCATTGATAGTTTAATAAATGAACCATTAAATATAAATTTAAATTTTGTAAAATTTGATAAAAAAAAGAAAAAAAAAAAGGGGAGAATTAAAAATGATTCAAAAGAATTATTTAAAAAATTATTTAAATCTAATAGCGATTCAGGTATTCTAAGTAGTGAGCTAAGAATTCCATGCAATGGTTGTGATGAGGCACATGAAGGTTATAAAGAATCATCAACAAATTTTAAAAAGTTCTTTAATAAAACAGATATATCAATTTCAGACTCTTCTGAATCTTTGACTAATTTAAAAAATTCTTTTCCTGAAGTAAGTGATAATAATTACTTAATTACCAACTGTAACAATTCAGATGAGTCTGTTTATAATTATTTTAGTGAGTCAACTAATATAGAAGATAACAAAAATAAAAATAAAAATTTTAAGTGTAAAAATCAACATTTATCTCATAAATTATCTATGTACAATTTTAGTTTATTAAAAAATAACAATTCCTTAAATACCTTTTTTGATGACACATCTTTATGTTTAAATCATTTTTATGATATTCATAATATGCTAAATAGAGACCCTATTGGATTAAGAAAAATAAAAATTATGTTAAAAAAAGATATTGGAACTATTAGTATTTCTCCATTTTATATAAATTTTGATTGTTCTAGAATATTTGAAAATGTGTGTAAAACTTTTAATTTGAATAAATATGATTATAAAAAACAAAATTTATATTATATAATAAATTTATGCTTTAGTAATGAACATTCTTTATCTATTCTAAAAAATATTTTTTTAGACGATTTATATAAACAACAGAAGATATATGAAAATGAATTAAATGATAAAAAGAATTATAGAAAAAAAAATGCTTTAAAAAAAAAAAATACAGAAAATATATTTGAAATTTTAGATGATGAAAAAAGAATTAACGTATTATATTTCATTAATCGATTTTTATATTCACAGAAAACTCCCTTATCTCATTTATTTAGAGATTATACATTATATGGATATTACAAAGATAATAATGATATGGAAGACGATTTTTATTTTGACGAATTAACAATTGATTATTTTATATTTTTGATGGTTTTTGAAAAAAAAATTGAAGCAAATTTTTATAAATATCTAATTAAAAAAATTCATCAATGTAAAAGAAATTTTGTCAATCAAAAAGAGGAGGATTCTACCTTTTCCATTAATAGCATTAATAATGAGAAAAAAAAAAGAAAAGAAAATATATATCTCTATAAGGAGGAAAATGAAAATAATAGTGAAAGTAGTAAAGAAATTACAACAGAATATTATGAAGAAAAATTGAATATACATATGAAAGAAAATGAACATGACACATATAAAAGCAAAAAAAAAAGTGTTCCTTATAATGGTGGCACATATTTATCAGCTAATTATGAAACAGGTAATGAAAATGGAACATATCATGTAAAAAATTATTCGAAAACATTAATGAGTGATAAAATAACCTTAGAAAAAGGTACTCACCTTTTAAAAAATTTGAATGAAATACACAAAAAAGATAACATTAATTCAAATAAAGAAAACAGATGTGAAATGAAAAATTGCAATGAAAATGTAGATACAGAATTAAACAATTTGATAAATAATACAACAATAGAAAATGATCAAAAATTAAAAAAAATGATTGAAAATGAAATAATATTACTAAAATGTATTAGGCCTTTTCCTACTATATATTGGTTAATTAATAAAAATGTATGTGCTTATATTTCTCATTTAGAAAAAATTAATATAATTAAAAATATTGAAAAATTTATAAATCATAGAAGTGATGAATTTAATTTACTTAGATATTATTTGATATATGATCATTTAAAATATATAATAATCCGATTAAGACATATTAACAAAAGAATTTTAATTTTTTTCTATAATTTCTTTGTTAATAGTGATAACTTTTTAAATCAGTATAAAAGTGGAGATATAATGAACTATTATAGAAACTCTTTTGAAATCAAACCAGTTACAAATGAATATTTCAAGAAGTATCAAATCAATTCTAATGTAGTTTCAGAAATACTTAGAAAAATTAATACATTACGAATAAAAGGAATTGGAGGAATTTCAAATTTTTTAACTTTAAAATGTATTCATCTTCATTTTGCATCACATTTGTCATACCCTAATACTATTGGATATATTTTAGAAGAATACTTTAAGTCATAAATATTTATTTAAATTTACAACATATTTTAGAAGAATTTTTAATATTATAAAAGAAATGTCTTTTTAAGTTACTCCAAGATAGCCAAATAAATATAAACAAATAAAAAAAGGTCTTACGAAAAAAAAAAAAAAAAATTAAAAAATTAGAAATTAATTATTGTTCCTTTAAAAATAATGTTAAGATAAAGGAAAAAAAAAAAAAAAAAAAGAAAAAAAAATTAAAAATTTTGAATATTTTAATTAAAAACTGAGAAAGAATAAATTATCCATAAAATTTATTTTTTAAAATTTATTTTATAAAATTTATTTTTCCTTATTAAATATATGAAAAATATAAAATTTACAAAATTAAGAAAAAAAAAAAAAAAAAGAAATGATTATTATATATTATTATAAATAAAATCCCTTATTTTTAAATTTAATCAATTTAATTTCCTTTTAATATGTGTGTATTCTAAAATATATGTATATAGAATTTTTTTATATTTATATTATCTGTAGAACTACAATTAATTAAATTTTCTGAAAATCAACTTACATTGAAAATTATTATTTCTTTGTAAAATTTTTCATAAAAAAAAAAAAATCTGATAATATTTAGAATCTTCTATATTATAAAAAAAAAAAAAAAAAAAAAAGAAAAAAAGAGATTTTCTAAATAATAAAAGAAAAAAAAATATATCATTTTTATATAAAAAAATGAAAATTTCCAAAAAAAAAAAAAAAATAAGTGCGAATCAGAACATTGTAATTTATATAAAATGTGTACAATTTTTAAATTTATTGCTATCGTAGCATGTTTTTTGTTTTTTTCTTGAAAATTTCTAATATTTTAAAATATATCTATACATTTTAACATATTTTTATTTTTTTTTTTAAAGAGTAACAAAATCAATTAAAATTTATTGTAAAAAAAAAAAAAAAAATAAAATAAAATAAAATAAGAAAAAGAGAATCTATATTTTAAGATAAATTATTCTAAATTTTTACCTAATATAAACTTTTTATATAATTTAGATGATATACAGTTTTTTTTACTACTCATATGCTACATGTACATAATCTTTTTAAATATTTTTAGTAAATTTTTTTTTGTTTTATACAATTTTTTTTTTTTTTTTTTATTTTTTTACTTTTAAAACAAATTATAGTTTATATATAACAGTCATTTGTAAATTTTATCACAACAATATTTTTAATATATATATTTTTACCGTATTTAATTTTTTGCTTCATTTTATTATATTTTATTTTTCTTGCTATTTTTTTTTATTTTATTCTTTTTAAATTTTTACACTTCTTTTTTAAACATAAATTTACATTTTTATTTTATTTTTTTTTAAATTTTAAAACATATAAAAACTTTACCTTTAAAAAAAGAAAAAAAAAAAGAAATGAAAAAACGTATAACATAAATATGTATTATATTTTATTAAAAATTTGATGTTTTGTATTTAAACAATTTTGAAAAAAAAAAAAAAAAAAAAAATTCAAGTATATATAATGAGCTAAATACATTAAAATAAAGTAATTAAATAATGCTATATAAAAAAGAAAAAAAAAAAAAATGAGAAAATGTTTTTTTTTCTCAATTTTTGTATTGTTTTTAAATTATAAGTATTTACATTTCATATATTTTTGTAATTTAAATAAAATTATGAAAATTAAAGAAATTATTATTTTATATTAATTATATATATATATATATATATATTACATATATTTATTTATTTTATTTATTTTTTTAATTATAAAATGTATTTTAATAAAGAAAAAAACGAGAATGATGAGGAAAGTAAAAGAAACATAGTAAATAAAAATATGATGAATCATAAAAATAAAAAATATGTTAGAAACATAAAGCAATCTGTTTACAATATTAAATATATAAATAAATTTTATAAACGTAATAACGATATAAAAGTAAAAAAAAGTAACAATGGGGCAACATTTAATAATAATTCATTGAACTCAAACAATTTAAAATTAGAAGGTAAAAATAATCAACAATCGCATTTTAATAAAAGTGCTGCAAATAGAAATAATAAAGAAAATACTAGATTAAATACTTATAAAAAGAATTATTTTGATCAAGATAATATAAATTATAATAGTTTAATTAATTCGCAAACATCAGTTTGCTCTATACATATTGAAAAAACAGATGATGATATTAAAAATCAAATAAAATATACCGATTCTTATTTATATAATAATGGAAATAATTTAAATGAAATTTCTCAGCATAATTATCCTGTGTTTGTAGAAGAAATAAATTTTAATGAAAATTTGGTTTTATTAACAGGTATACTTATTTTACCAACTAATGATAAAATATTTAATAACTTAGAATTTGAAGGGAAAACACATCCATCACCAATTGATTGCAATTTAAGTATTTATGTTAATGTTGTCAATAAATATAATTATCATTATTTTAAACAGTTATATCCAGCTTCTTATAATTTTAAGAACAGATTATTATTTGCTTCTTTGAACAATTCTACTATTGATTCATCACTCTTAATAGATAAAATTATTATTAAAGGATGTTTTAAAACATTATCATTAATTGTATTAGGACAATCAGAGGAAATAAATGAAGCATTAAAGTAAGTATTTTTGTTTTCCTTTTTCATATTTTTCCATTTACATATTATTTCATTTATTTATTTTTGTTTTCCTTTTTCATATTTTTCCATTTACATATTATTTCATTATACTTATTTATTTTTGTTTTCGTTTTTCATATTTTTCCATTTACATATTTTTTCATTATATTTATTTATTTTTGTTTTATTTTTTCGTATATTACAGATATTATAGAGAAAATTTCTATGACAACAATTTAAGAAGTAAAATCAATGAAGAAACATTAGATGTAGAAAATGTAGATTTGGAAAAAGATGATATATATGCACCTAAAAAATCTGTAGATATAAAGACATATAATATAAATACATTAATGGATGAAAACGTTAATTGGAAGAAATATAATGAAATAAATTGTTTTTATCAAAATTATTTATCAACAGAAGATAATAATAAGGAATTATACGAATTAGCAAATATATTAGAGGAAGAATTTATAAAAAATAATTTTTATGAAGTGAATAATTCAGATAGCCATTTAAAAAATGAATTAAAAAAAGACGAAACAAATACTTCTTGTGAAAATGACGTAAAGAAAAGCGAGCAAATTTTAATAAACAATAGTAACGATGAAATGTGTGAAAATATTGAAAATAATGAAAATATTGAAAATAATGAAAATAATGAAAATAATGAAAACATTAAAAGTATTGAAAATAACAATAGAAATTCTATTGAATCTAAATTTGATTTAGATAATGAAAAAAAACATGTAAATTATTTCAAACCTCCAAGAAATGATTTGATAATAAAAATATTAAATATATTTACTGAAATGTATAAAAATAAAAAAGAAATAAATGAAAGTGATATTCTAATATATAAAAAAATAATTAAATATGGAGCTTTGTGGATATTTTATATTTATAAAAATATAAAAAATAAAGAAGAGGATTTTTTTATAAATTATTCAAAATATATGCAAATTAAAATTTATGATATATTGGGTTGTTTACTAATATTAAGAAGATGTGCATTATATTCAGAGTTAGCTAAATATATAATACATATGAACTTTAATTCAGATATTTTGTACTTTGATAATAAAACTCCTCATGTTTTAATATATCTAATTGATATGCTCCATGTTAATAATATTTATTTTTTATCATCTTGGAAAATTAAAACGTCAATATTAAAGACAATTGTTGCTCTTATTTCTAATTCTTATGTTATGAACCTTTTTTACAATTATGTAAGCTAATAAATTAAATAATAATGAAAATGTTTATAAAAATAAACAAAAGAAAAAATTTATGTAATCTAATTATATATATATATATATGTATATTGCAAATTTTTTATTTGTATTTTCATACATATATTTACATTTGCATGAGAGTTTTTTTTCATTTATAATGAGAAATTCCTTTTATGATAAGTTTCTATATATATATATGTATTCCCCGTTTTTGTTATTGTACCTAATAAATTTATCTAAATATATTAACTAAAATTTAAATGCATATTTATGTATATTTTTTAAAGAAAATGTTATATATTTCATAAAAAATTATTTTATTTTTTTTATCTATATATATAATATATTTACATAAATTTAAATTAATATATTTATTATTTGTTAAATTTTGTTTTTATTTTTACTTTTTAATTAGAAAGTAGATTAATTAATTTATTATAATGTAAATATTTTTTTTTGTTATCCTTATCTTCTTATGTTTTGTTGTTTATTGATATTTTCATATGTTCATAAACTATTAATATAATGTAATTTTTTTTAATTAATAATTTTTATAATTTTTTTTTTTTTTAATATGTAAAATTCGTTGAAAATAGTTTATATATCTATTTGTTTACATTTTTGTTTCATTTATTTTTTTCGTTGTTAAAACTTGTTAGAGAATAAATATTTCAAATGTTTTAGAACTTAAATGTAAAAGATTTGCATATATCTTATTTTTAATTTTTCATTTTTTTTATCTTATTTTATATATTTATAAAATATATATTAAAAAATATATTATAATGAGCTACTAAAATATAATATAAAAAACATTTCAGAGAGTTTGTTTTTTAAGTGAAAGCATAAATTTGTATGAATATTTAATATAAAAAAGTATTTATTATATATATGTATATATTGTGATAAATAGTCATATATAATATAAACGCTTATTTTTTTTATATTGTGTTAGGTGGACGAAAATAACGAATCATCATATAAAAGATTATTAAAATTATCATCAAATAACAAAATGAAAAGGTAAAAATTTTATATATTTTAAATATATGTAAATATTAAGTATTCTAATTTGTTACATATTACACCAAATTTCTTGAGTTATATATAATATTTTATCTACTAAAATATATTACTAATACATGAAATGATTTTTGTAATTTTAATTTATTATATATATATTTTTTTAAATATAGGTACAATATTAAAAGACTACTTGGTATAATTATGAGCAGAGTAAAACTTTTTGAAGAAATTAATAAATTTGAAAGTAGTGTTATAGATATAATCTTAAATAGAAGAAATTATGACAAAATGTTATTTAGCAAAAAATTTATTTCTAAATTTATTTACAACTTAAAAAGTGTCCATAAAGAATTATTTCAACATACTTGTAATCACGAAAGTAAAAACAGTTGTTATGATGCACTATATGAGAATGAAATTTTTGTTTTTGATGAGAAAAATAAAAAGAAGAATAATTTTTATTTACACAAGTTGCATAATTATATTATTTCTTATTTACAAAGAAATCAGTTTTTTACACTTTTTCTTTATATTCTAAAGGAATTTGAAGTTCATATAAAAAACTCTTTATTTTTAAATTCATATGATATTTGCTTTATTACTGCAGTTAATGACTTTTTGTTTTATTTTCTGAACTGTTCAGGTGGAATTAACTTGTTAATAAATTATAACATATCATTATTTGAAAATTTATATAAAAGTATTTGTTTAATTATAAATAGAAAAATGAAAGAATTAAATGTTAACATAAATGACAAAAATAATAATTTGAATAAATTAAGAGGTAATGATGAGAATTGTACTGAAGCTAATGAGCAAATTTTTCAAAATAATGAAAATAAGGAGGATGATATCGATAACTTAAGTGATGACGATTTTAAAATAAAAAATAATGAAAAACAATTAGGTTATGAGTTTGAAGATCCATATAATGAAAATATTACATTAATGGATAAAAATAAAAGTATATCTTCAAATGATAATAAAAATATTGTTCATATGAGTTACAGAAATGATAATGTTAATGAATTTATGCACACTACAGATTCATTAAAAACTATTGAAAGTGAAAACACTGTAAATATAAATAATTCCACATGTGAAAATAATATGAAAGAAGAAAAAGAATTATTAAATAGTTTAGATGATATAAATGATAGTTTTATTTATAATGAAAAAAACTTTTATTATGATAATTTAAAATGTGTATATACTTATAATGACTTACTAAGAAATAAAGATATTTCTGAGCAGTTTTATTTAGATGGATATAATTATAAAGATATTAAAAATACTCGTAATTATTGTTCATTTATTTTATGCTCATTCAAAACTTTTTCAAAGGCAAATTTATTAATTAATAATTTTTTTAACTCAGGAGAAGAGATATCATTAGAATATTTAAAATTTTTTAATGTATTATGTTCATATCCCTTATCTAAATTGGCCCTATACAATAATAATAATTTTTATAATTTTTTTCATCATATTATTTATCTTTTTTATTATTTTATATATTTGGAAAATTTATATGAAAATAAAATGAATGAAAATACTAAAAAAAAAGAAAAAGCTGATCACTGTAATGAAGAAGAGGAAGATAATAAAGAAAAAAAAAAGGATGAAAAAGAAAGAAAAAAAAATTATTCAAAAAATATAAATATATCTAATAAAATAGAAGAAAATGATAACAATTCAAATGAATTTATTTTAGTATCTATTCGATATATATTAAATATTATTCATAACTTAATATTCTATGATGAATCAGGATATTTTATATTTCATTTTGGTTATTCTATTTTTGTATGCTTAGAGGAAATTAAAAATATTACAGGGGAAATAAAAAAAAAAAAAGATTACTCATTTGGTACCCTAAATTATAAAGTTCCTAAAAAGATATTTTTAAAAGATTATATAAGTAATGATAAATTATTTTATAGATATTTTTTTCGTTTGTACGAAAATTTAAAAATTTTATATATTGATTTATATAAATTTGAAAAAAAGAAATTTAATGAAATGGATATTAATAAAAAAAAAGAATCATATAAGGAAAGCATTTTTAACATTTTAAATAAATATAATCAACAGTTAACAAAAAGTTACTTAAATAAAACAAGTGATGCTGAAAAAAATAGAAGTATTAACAATGATATTGATAAAATAAAACAAAGCTTGTTTAACAATGAAGAAATTTTTATAAATTTACTTCCATTAAAGTCCAATTATGTTCCTAATGTCAGCAAAATAATTGAAAGTTGTAAAATAGAAAAAGATAAGTATTTATTGAAAAAATCAAAGGAGTTAAATAACTATAATTGTAAATTGAACAATGATATATATATAAATCAGTCTTCAAAAAATTGTATACGATTAGGAAGTACAAATAACCAATATGTAGAATTATTAGAAGAGTTGGATGATAATCCTGGTAATAATCTAAGCAAAAAACTTGATTCATATCCATTTTTATCTTTGAATTTATTATATTATTACATGAATCTATGCTATAATATCAATTATTTTATGAATATATATGAAGATGAAAAAGAGGAACAAAATCAAGAAAAAGAATTTTTTTTTATTGATAATTCTGGTTTTTTTTATAATAATGACTTTGAATATAGTAATTATATATGTATAAAAAATAATAAAATTGATGAAATAAACAAACCAATAAAAGATACTTATTTTATTAAAAAAAAAAATATAGGAAGCAAAATATTTAATGAGGAAAAAAATTACTTAAGTAACAGTGAAAAAGAAATATATTCAGATGATTATTTAAATTCTATAAATTACATAAATAAATATGACCACAACAACTTTAAAAATATAGGGACAGTTTTATATCATGAAAATAACTTAGAATTTTTAATAAAATTAATATCAAAATCAATATTTTTCTTAAATGTAAATATTTTTAAATTAGCTTTATTGAATTTTAACAAATTAAGTGGAAGAAATCTCTACAAAATTTTGAAAAATAGATTAAAAAGTATATTTTTTGTTAAAAGTGTTTTAAATGTTCTTTTTAATTTTTTTTATAATTTAACATATAATAGTAATTATATAACATTGAAATCATATAGAAATAACGAATTATTATATTCCTTATTGTATTTACTAGCTAAATTATTAAGTTTTAATGATTGGCTTGGATCAAATAATATATCAGAATACAATCATCATTCTTCTATTTTTGTGTTAAGATATAACATAATATATATTTTAAGAATATTTTACATTTGGTTTAATAAAACTTCAGATAATCAATCATTTTTATTTCGTTGTGTTTTAAAATATACAAGATCGTTGCCATCATTCAGTACAGCAGGTATGCTTCTTATTTTAACATTTTTTAATTTCAAAAACATTTTTCCAGAATACATTTATTCTTTTTATATTACTAATAATTTGAAAAAAATATGTTATGATAATGTAAAGAATAAGGTAGAAAATAATGAAAGTAATGATGAAGAAGAGGAAGAAGAAGAAGAAATGTTAGAGGAATCAGAATTAGAAGAAAGAGAAGAATATGAATCAGAACACGAAACAGAACAAGAAGAAACAGAAGATTATGCAAAACAGGAAAAAAGTGAAAATGGAGAAAAAAATCATGATAAATATAGAGAGCAAGAGAATATATATTCATATAATATCAAAGAAGAAAACAAAAAAAAAAATGAAGATAATAACATTAGAGAGAATGAAGAAAAAAAAAACGAAAAAGAAATAATAAATAATGAAATGAATAATCAAATAAAAGAAGAAAATGAACATCCAAATAATACAATTGATGATGATTTATATAATGAGCTTTACGAAGAACAATGTGATAATAAATATAAATATGAAGTGTTAAATGAACAAGAAAAAACAAATTATGCAGATATTCCATCTAGTGATAATACAAAACATAAATTTGATGAGAATATCAATTCTATCAAAAGTATACAAATAGAAAAAGACAATAAATTTTTAGAATATGAATCTTCAAAGGAAAATGAAGAAAAAGAAAATAAGAAAGAAGATAAAAATAAAATGTTGAATAATAAAAAATACGATAATAATAATAATAGTTTAAATAATTTAAATATTAAAAATGAAAGTGGATATCTAAAGGATGATAAAGATATATTTAATAAAAGTAGTACAATTCTAAATAATATTAATAATAATAATAATTATATAAAAGAAAAAAGAAAATTAAATAATTCTTCTATTATTAAAAATAATTATAATTATGACAAATTAACCTTATATAAAAGAAATTATGAAATATTTAATTATTATTCCAACATTTTAAGTAACCATAGTATTAATTATTTTAGTGATTTAGAAGATGAAGATGAAGAAGATAGAGATAATGAAGAGAAAAATGAGGAATTAATAGAAAATAAAATAAAAGAAAGTGCTAACAATAACATTATTAAAGAAAAAAAAGATGATTATAAAGGAAATTTAAATAAAGAAAAAGATTTAGAAAAAATAGTTTTGTATTATAAAATAAGTAATCCTTTTAATATTGAAAAAAGTAAAAATTTATATTTATGTTGTTCCATAAATATAAAAAAAAAAATTATGAGTGAAAAACATTGTGAGCTTTTTCGTGTTTTTAACTTAAATTATTCCTCTGATGATTATGAAGAGGTATTTTATTCTGATAATAATAAGAAATCAAATGATAATTATGTTTCTCTGATCGGTAATTTAACAATTAACTTGAAAGAATTAAATGAAAATGATAGTAGTAATAATGATACAAATAACCAAACAAATTATAATTTTTTAGACGAAAATACTTTAAAAAATTATATAGGAAATAAAATTAAAGGAATAAGTTTTTTATCTACGGATAAAATTTATAAAAATAAAATAATTTTAAGAGATTTTTATTATGAAAATAATGATGATAATTTTACGAGAGAAAATATAAATAATTCTTTAAGGAATATTGACAAAAAAGAGAGCAGTTATATAAATTATAAAAGCATAACAGAAGATAAAAACAATAAAGAAAAATTATGCAATAATAAATCAGAGTGTGTTCCTTCTCCATTTTCCATTAAAAACTTTTTCCAAGATAATGATGAAATACATTATGAAAATATCTTAAATAAATTGAGAAGAGAAGAATATTTATTTGATCAAAATATTAATATAAATAGCTTAAAGGAAGAAGAAAAAGAAAAACTAAATTTAATTAGAAGAGAATTAAAAATTAGAGAATACACAAATTTTGAAGATTTTTGTGATTATATAAATTTTATAATAAGAATAAGCAAAAGTAATAATGTTATTGGAAAATGTTTAAGTGCATATTGTTGTGTTATATTTATAAATCATAGAATACCTATATTTTCAATTTTATTTGAATATGTTCGTAAAATAATTAATAATTTAAAGAATTTAAATTCATTTAATAAAGATAATGATGGTAATACAAGTATATGCATGAATAAAATTAACTATTTTTCTTTTTTTTCTTATAATAATACCCAATCAAATAATGCTTACTACACATATAATCAAGAGATATATCATCTTAAAGAGCTTTGTAATATATTTTCATTTATTTTAGACATTTTAAAAATATGTTTTTTCAATAATTATAAAAATAACTACAACAAATTAATTAAGCTGTTATATTTTCCATCAAAAAAATTATTGAACATATTATACAATATAATTAAAACTTTAAAAAATATTTTCCCTCAAGAACTTATTAGATTTATTATAAAATTATCAAGCACAATTTTTCATGGATATATTTATGTTCTTTTTATATTTTTCAATAAACATAACATTTTACATAATGAAGACAATTTTAAAATAACATGTTCAAAGGAGGAGGATACTTATAAAAATTTTGATAATAATAGTAATAATAACATACTATATATTAATAAAGAAGTTTATTATAAAGAAAAAGAATATTTTATAAATCAAAGTATGGAAGAAAAAAGAATTAGCAAATATCAGAATCTTAATAAAAACCATAAAATGAAAATATTATTTTCATGTCCTAATTACATTAAATATATAAATTTTTTTATTAATTATTTTTTTGAATTAATTAATACAAAAAATATTGTTGATAACAATAATAAAGAAATACTTTATAAATATGCAGATTATGTTGATATAAAAACTGTCAATCTTTGTTTAATAAATATCTATGAAATAATAAAAAATAAAGTTTTATATTTCTTCACCTTTTTTAATACAGAAAAAAAATTAGTTAATTTTTTTTTTAAATATATACATAATTATAAAGATAAAATGAAAAGGAAAACAGTTTTTCAAAAACATTATAACGTCAGTATGGAAGAATATATTGAAAACCACAATAATGAAAATATATATATTCATATAAATGATTTTTGCTTAAAATTAAATAAGCATATTAATATAGGAAAGTTATTAGAATTTTTTTCTTTTTATTTTGATGTTATTGAAGAAACGAATTATAAAATTATTGAATTATATGAATATATAAGTATTATAGACATAATATTAAATATAATTATGAGAATAATAAACTACAATTTTAATTCATTATTTATTCTTATGAATTTAGTTCTAAATGATAATTCTTTTATCATGAAGTTTTTAAAAATTAGACCAAATAAAAATAAATGTGAAAATCCAGATGCATTTCAAGAAAAAAAGAAAATTAGTTATAAAAATGAAAATAGTAAAAGAAATTCTGATTATTTAAATTTTGTAGAAGATTTTAAAAATAATTTCTTAAATAATTTATTAAATAGTTTAAATAATTTACACCTCTTTATAATCAACGCAATTGAGAAAAATTACGATGAAGATACAAATAATACAAAACAAAAAGATTTAATAAATAAAAAAAAAAACGCAGAATTATCACAAACTCCTGGTATTAATTCAAAGGAAAAAACAAATATTGAAATTTCAAATCAAAATGTCAATACAAATCAGAACAGTTCATTTTATATTTTATCTAAAATTATTTTAAGTATAATTGACAAATTGAAATCAATTAAGAAAAAAGTTATCAGTTTAAATGTTTCGTTTGTTTCAAATATTACTTTTAAAAATTTTCTTTTATTTGCATGTTATGACTTAAAAGAATTAAATATTTTATACAAAAATCAAGATATAAAGAAGAATGGTAGAATTAGTTTAGATAAAAATTCTCAAAGTTGCGAAATACCTTCAAAAAGAAGAAAAAAAAAAGAAGAAGAAGAAGAAGAAAAAAAAAAAAAAATACTAGATAACACTATGAATGATATTAAAACAGACATAAATAAAAAAATAGAAAATAATAATACTGATGATACCTATATTGTTAACTCATATAATGTAGATAAGCAAGATGAGAATGAATTGAACAACGTTGTAAATGAAAATGAATTAGATAAGATTGATTTAAATGATAATATTTTAAACGAAAATAGTATTAAGAATAGTATAAATGAAAATGATACAAATGAAAGTACTGTAGACACAAACATATTAAATAGTATCTCTGTTAAAGATGTTAAAACAAAAGATTATACTTTTTTTTTTGAAAATCTTTTCAATGATATTAATTTAACTATAAATATTAAGTATTTATTTAGTAAATTAAGTGATATTTTCTTTTCAAAAAGTATATTAAATAAAATTATAAAAGCATTTGAATCTCATCAGCATTTAGATAATAACTACTTATTAACAATAAAAAATATTAACTCAAATAATTTAATACCATCAATTAATAAGAAATTATATGATCATTGTTCTCATTTACTTTGTGATGTTCAATCTAAAATATATTTGAATGAAAATGATGAAGATAGAAAAAGCTTCACATTATTTAATGTCTCTCAAGAAAATAAATCGAAAGAAATTGATGAAAGTCATTCATTATATAATTATATAAGGTTATTAAAAGAAGAAAATAATAAGCTACAAAAAAAAAAAATAGATTTAAATACTCAACTAATGCAATCAAAAGGTAAGCAGTTCAAGAGAATTGATAAAAATACATTTGAAGATCATTTCAGAAATAGAAAAACATTATCATCAAGAGCTCCATCTAAACACGTTGATGATTATGAAGCTACGAATGCCGCTATAAATTCTACCACTAACAATAATGCCACGAATAATAGTAACAATGAAAATGACGAAACAAATAACGAAAATAATGAAAATCTTGATTCAAATAATAAAAATAAATTTAATAATTCTATAAATAAAAATATAAGTAATCAAGATAATAAAACAACTAATACATTAAATAATAACCTTAATAAAATAAATGTTAATAATATGAATAATTGTAATGATTTTATTCCTAATATAAGCAATGATAATACTACTAGTATTTCAAATGTAAATAACTTAAATATTATTAAAAATGAAAATTATAATAATACTTTAAATAAAAATAATACAACAAATAATATAACTAATAAAGTAGGAAATGATGTAAATAATGAGATGAGACAAAATGATTCAAAACATACAGATAATTCAATTAAAATGGTTCCTAATAAAGCTAATATGTTAAGAAACGCTAAAAAATTTCATAACTCAAATTATGTTAATAAAGAAAATTATAATAATACTGCTACTACTCCTACTCCTACTTCTAATACTAATAATGATAATTATAGTAATGATAACTATAATAACCAAAATAACAATCACAATAATAATTATGACAATTATAACGATGAGAGCTATAGTAATGATAAGAATTATGATAATATTAATAATTATAATAATAACATTAAAAATCATAACAGTAACTATAATTATGATAATGATATACCAAATAATGTAGGCATTGATAATATTCATTCATCCAACTATTCATTTAATTTAAATAACACAAATACAAATACTTCTATAGAAATAAATAGCAATATTAAAAATGATATTAATAATAATCAAAGCATGAAAACACATGATTATAGTTTAATAAATAATGAAAATTCAATAAATGCATTAAATATGAAAGGTCATCATAATGTGATGTCTGATGTTAATTCTCCTTTTTTTAATTATAATAATAATGATATCAACAATAATAATAATGTAGAAGTTAAAGATAATAACAATATAACAAATGATACTAATGGTGTTAATAATTCACCAAATTCTAAATATATATCTTCTAATAATTTTGATATAACTCATAACCGTTTCTTTGATTCTCCTAATTTGAAACATGTAAATAATAATACAGATCATAATAATATAAATAATAATAACATAAGTAAAAATTCTAATAATGAAAGTAAAGAAGCAAATGAGTTAAATAAAAGTTCTAATTTTGATGATTGTGATTGTTATAAATTCAATGTTTTAGGATGGAAAGAATTTTCTCAAGATGGTCATAAAAATGATTTAGATGTTTGTAAAATTGTTAATAAACCAGTATTATTAAGAGATCCACGTATAAAAATGAAATTTCTTAAAATTTTAGATAGGCATAAAAATATAAAAGATATATTTAAAAGACTTGGAGTTGATATCAAATAAACTTAGTTAATGAAAAATAAAACAAAAAAAAAAAAAAAAAAAAAAAAAAAAAAAAAAAAAAAAAAAAAAAAAAAAAAAAAAAAAAAAAAAAAAAAA
>NW_021628226.1:89665-96839 GCF_900005855.1 Plasmodium gallinaceum | reverse complement strand
TAAAAAAAAAAAAAAAAAAAAAAAAAAAAAAGTAAAATAAAAAATACGAATAAAATAAAAAAAAAAAAAGTAAATAATTAAATAATTAAAAAAAAATAATAATAATAATAAAATAAAGAAAAGAAAAAATTATATATTTTAACAATTATCTAATGTTTATATTATATTTTATTTAAGATATTATATTTTGTACTTTTTTAAATATTAACCGCCATTTTAAAAATATATAATTATAGTATCATATTAAATTTAAAATGATTTAATTTATACCCTCTTATTTATTTCTTCTTTTTCTCATTTTATATATATATATATATATTATTTAGTTATCAACTCATTTCATTTTATATGTAATTACAAACTTATATGTTAGTTATTTTCACTTAAATAATTGTTATGTGTATCAAAATATATATATACATTTTTTTTTTTTTCTTTTAATTTAATATATAAAAAGTATGAGTATTAATGATTTTTTCTTTTTTTTTTTTTTTTTTTTTTTTTTTTTTTTTTTTTTTTTTTTTTTTTTTTTACATTTAATTTTATCTTTTTGTTTACTCATTTATTTTTCCATTATACATAGTACCAATTTAAATGTGTATTATTATATTTTATTAATTTGTTTTCTAAGACCTTATTAGTGAATTTTAAAAAAAAAAAAAAAAAAAAGAAATTAACTTTCATATGAATATTAATATACATATATGAATACTGTAAATATAAATAATGTAAATCACATTTTTTCAAATTTCCCCTTTTAATTTATTTTTTCATTTTCTCCATTTTAAGTGTTTTGTATTCAATTCATCATTTGGTTTTAAAAGCCTCCACACTTGAGGTTTTAATAAATGTAATTTCTTTTCATATTTATTTAAAATATTTTTATTACTTTTTCTATCTAAATAAGTTAATTTATTTGTCACACCGGAATAATTGCAAAGAGAATAACCTGCTTTTAAAATGTGTACTAATTTTGTTAAAGAAATAATAGATGGTGTTATAAAGCTTAATGATTTCATAAATGCTTGTTCATTAAAGTTCCCATCTTTCTTTAATTTTTCTAAATATATTTCTAAGGACTTTTCATTATTTAAAGCTGTTGTATTAAATGGATAAATTAATGGATATGCTAATCTACTTTGTAATAAATTTATAAGCATATTAACACGAGTAATTAGAAGTAATAGCCTTTTTTCTTTATTTAGTTTATTCATCTTCTTTCTATTTCAATTAAATTTTTCTATTAAAAAAAAAAAAAAAAATTCAAAAACCCCAATTTTATGATTTATATATACATGGGATTTTAGTATTATTTTATTTTATTGATAAAAAGTATAATATTTGTATTTTTGTAATACGAAATTAAAAACTTTAGTAATAAAAAAAATATTACATAAAAAATAAAAGATAATTTTTTTTTGATTCTTTCAAATAAAATAAATACTTAAAACTTTAGTAAAAATTTAATTTTTTAAAGTATCACGTTTAACAAATTAATAATTATAATAATGATAAATTATTATTAAAGTAGTTATTATATTTCAGATATAATTTCCTATATTATTGTTTAATAAATTAAAAAAAAAAAATTCAATTTTTTTTTTTTTTTTTTTTAATAAAATTTATATTAATGAATAATTATTGTAGATTATTCATGTAATTATATATATTACAAATGTTTTTTAATTAGTTTTCATTTAAAATATACTTAGTCATTTCACATAAAAGGAAAAAAAAAAATTTTATTTCCATATTTAAATAGGATTAAAGAAATTTTCAAAAATTATTCCACAAAGATTTTAATTTCACAGAAAACTTCAAAAATGTAATTTTTTTCATCCTCTTTATTTTTAATATTATTTTAAATTCATAGGAAACTGTTTATAATTGTTGTGTTATTTTTTACGTTAAACATAACTTCATTTTGAATAGAAAATAATTTTATTGTGGCATAAAAATATTTTTTAAATTATAAAAATATTATTAAGTGATATGCTCGCGTTTAATTTACTAGAAAAATTTTAACTTAAATATATAATGCAAAATAAAGCTTTATAATAACTACATATATATATACCATCTTATTAATTTTCTTTTATAACATTTGTTTAACAAGTATCCTATTTATATGATTTGCATTTAGCTCATTTATTTTTTATTTTAAGAATCTTTATTTTTATATATTTATCAAAGTATGTATATTAATTCTATATTTATTAAATATATATCTGTAAATTTTTTTACTTACGTAAATTTCCTAATTCTCTGAGTGATTTTAAATCATCTTCTGATACACCACTATATAGTTTACTACCTAAATGGTTTTCTTCTCTTTTTAAAATGTGTAATAATGATTTAGCAGATTCTCTTATTTTTGAATAGGCTGCAGATGTTTCCTTAATTGTTCTATCATATTCTAAACGTGTTTGCGATTTTTTTGCTATACTATGACAAACTTTCTGTAATTTTTCATTTAACATGGCTATCTCCTTCTGCATTCTTTCCTTATCTTCTTCCTCATGTAGATTAAAAACAGAATATATACATAACATAAAATATAAAGAAAATAAATATTATAAAAATAACAAAATAAGATAAAACAAAAATGTATTAAAATCTTGATTTTTGTATTATATCAACTATTTATATAATTTCTTTTTTTTTTTTTTTTTTTTTTATCTTTCTACCTTTAAAATTTGCTCATGAATTTCCTGTCTTTTTATCCTTAATATTTCAATACATTTAGATAATTCATCTTCATTTTTTATTAAAGGTATTGGTTTCTCATGATCCATTTTTAAATGAAAATATTTTAGATAAAAAAACTCACTTACAAAGGATATATATATTAATTATAATTGTTTTGAAATTAATTCATAATTTACGATCAATTTCTTAAGCTTGCTAAAATAATTTTTTATTATAAAAAAGAAAAGAAGTCATTATTTTGTAGATGTTAATACTGTTGTAAAATATAAAATAGAAAAAAAAAATTTTTTTAAATTAAATAATTACACTTATTCAACATTTTAAAGTATTGTTTTTTTCATTTTTTTCATTAAACCAAAATATATGAATATAAAAATAAAAAACTATGTAAAAATGAATATTAAAAGGAAAGAAAAAGTAAATAGAGTAAATAACAAAACACTTATCTCAATTTAAAATATACATTTGCTTGTTCATAACTTTTTTTTTTTTTTTTTTTTTTTACAACATATAAATACATGCACCACAGCACAATTTATTGTAAATTTAAAATATTGTTTAAATAAATAAAATATGTTGATTTAATAAGAATATATATATATAAATATATGTAATCATTCAAATATATATTTATATATATATATATTTATTTATTTATTTAAAACAATATAATTATTAACAATACATTAATTTTAACCATTATTTATTAGTGAAACTAGGAAATCATATAGTAAATATACTTAATATTTTATTAACACGTAAAATGATGAGCATTTTTTTTTTTTTTTTTTTTTTTTTTTTTTTTTAACACAACTAAAAATATTACAAAGGAATAATAATTATAATTTATTCTATAAGTTATTTAAAATATTATGAGACAAATTATATAGGTATATATCCTATATCAAATAGAATAAAAAAGTTATGTTTAAAAACATTTTTTATAAATTTTATTTAATAATTTAAAAGGAAATTTGAAGTATAAAAATGGAAAATATATTTTATTTATTATATTCATAATAAAATATTTAAAAAAAAAAAAATTTATTTTAAAACAAATCTTACTATTATATTAAAAAAAAATATATATATATAACGTTAATAATACTTTTTATATAAGTAAAAATTATAAATTAAAAAGAAAAAAGGAAAAAAATCCTTATTTTCCTTTTTTGTCATTTATTTTTTTAGTAAAAAAAGTATTGACATGGCCCATTACACTTATTATATGATCAGTTAAATTATTATTACTCATTAATATCTCAACACTTTCATCATTGATTTTAATTTTATCAGCTGATGCTATCTTAGAAGAACATTCAAAAATCTTTTCATTATTAAGAAAAGTAGTAGATTTTACTAAATAATCCTTTTTTTCATTATTATTTTCATTAATATTATCAGAATCATTCGTAATGTTCATCTTACTATTATTTTAAAAATCCTAATAAATCTCTATTTTTCTTTAAATAAAAATACGTAATTATAATGTAATATTTTTATATCAACTTAATATTATTCCAAATAAATTTTTTTCAGATAAACTGTAAAAGTTGCACACTTATAAACAAAAATAAAAAATAAATCAAAAAAAAAAAAAATTTATTTTACTTCTATTTTCATATATAATTAAATAAAAATTTTCAAAAAATTAATCTTAATTTTAATTACTTCAATAAAACTTTTTTTTTGGAAAAAATAAATATATATAAACTAAAATATATTGTTTTTTCTACATTTGAGTATGAAATAAAAAGTAAAATTATTTTCTTTTGCTACACTAGTATGTTCTTTTGTTGGTAAAACTTCATTCTATATGTATGTAATTTTATAATTTAAAAAATGATTTTATTAATAATACAACTTTGTAAAAATTTTATGAATATCA
This sequence comes from Plasmodium gallinaceum, assembly GCF_900005855.1. Taxonomy (NCBI): domain Eukaryota; phylum Apicomplexa; class Aconoidasida; order Haemosporida; family Plasmodiidae; genus Plasmodium; species Plasmodium gallinaceum. The sequence continues at coordinate 92,242 of NW_021628226.1, read as the reverse complement.
ATAATATTAGGATGTTATAAAAAACATATCAATAATCTTAGTTTTTATTTCTTTTTTCTTTTTTTTTTATTTAAAAGAACATCTTTTCCAAATATATATATTATTTTATCATAATTCCCTATTATTTTATTTTTTTTTTAAATATCTTAAAAATAATTATTTAATCCTTTTAATTATATTTTTTTAATGTTCATAATTTACATTATTCAACTTCTCTATAAGTATTATAAATATTATTTATATGCAAATATATATGAATTTGTAAATATATTTTTGTAGTTATTAAACTTTTTAATTAAAAATTTCTTTATAAAGAATTAAATATGCATCTCTTATAAATAAAAAAAAAAAAAAAAAAAATGTACATAAAAAATTATTCAAGCATAAATTTTTATTTCAAAAATATATGAAAAAAGTAGTTTGTGAAAAACTATATATATATAACATGCGGTGATGAAAGTTATTTAAATTTATGGTGTACATTGCAAAAAAAAAAAAAAAAAAAAATTTTAAGTTTTTAAAAATTTTTTTAAAAAAATAAAAATTAAAGAAATGAATAATTAATTTTATACTATTATTTAAAAATTAACAGTATTTTAAGAAAATATTATTTTTTTATAAATTTTTTCATTTTGTAAATTTTCAAGCGTTTATATAAAATATTTATATATATATATATAAATAAAAATTAATTGAAAAAATTACTAAACATAAATAAATTTAATTTTTATATAATAAAATTTAATTTTTAATTTTATTTTTACGACAATGCAAATATTTGTAAAAACATTAACTGGAAAGACAATTACTCTTGACGTAGAGCCATCAGATACTATTGAAAATGTTAAGGCAAAAATTCAAGATAAAGAAGGAATTCCACCTGATCAACAAAGACTAATTTTTGCAGGAAAACAATTAGAAGATGGAAGAACATTATCAGATTATAATATTCAAAAGGAATCAACATTACATCTAGTAATATTTAAATGAATTTAATATTTAAAAATTTCAAATAAATTCATATATAAGTGCTACTTTCATTTCTTATTTGTACATAATCACCTTAATTATATATATATATATATATGGAGATACATATTTTTATGAATTATTCCTTATAAATACTTTTATTTATGAAATTGAAATTTATATATATTTAATTATTATAATAAATATAATATTTTATATCTTTTTATATAAATGTAATTTTAATTTTTTTGAGTACTGTATATATAGAAAATAATTAAAGAATTTAAATATATTTTTTTTTATTTTAATTTTTTTAAATACATAAAGCTCTTTTTTTTTTTTTTTTTTTTTTTGTTTGAATAATTATTTATATTTATACACAATTTATTTATAATTTGTTTACACTATTTATTTTTTTTTTCTTAACAGGTTTTAAGATTAAGAGGAGGAGCAATAGAACCATCTTTAGCCCAATTAGCACAAAAATATAACTGCCAAAAATTAATTTGCAGAAAATGTTATGCTCGTTTACATCCAAGAGCAACAAATTGTAGAAATAAAAAATGTGGAAGATCAAATCAACTAAGACCAAAGAAAAAGTTAAAGTAAATTGTAAGCTTCCAAAAATTAAAATGTTATTCAAACAAAAAAGCACTTTTTCTTTTTTTTATTTTAAATATTTTTACTTTTATTTAATTTTTTCTTTTTTTTTTTTCTATTATTTCATTTTTTTTTTTTCAATTATATTTATTGTATATTAATAAAAGTATGAAACCTTTTAAAAACTTATCTATGAAAGTTAAAATTCGTGTTTAGAAAAAAAAAAAAAAAAAACTTTATAAATAAAAAAATAAATAAACAAAAAAAAAATTATAATAATTTTTATCAATAATTTAAAAATATTAAAAAAAAAAAAAAAAAAAATACATAATTTAAAAAAGAATATTATCAATATAAGTTATTCTAATCTTTAAACAAATTAAAAAGATAAATAAACATTTTAATTAACATTATTCTTATTTATAAATTTTTATGAATAACATTTAATAAACAAGATTATTTTATGCTTTTTTTTTTTTTTTTTTTTTTTTAAATCCTTTTTACGTAAAATTATCTATATAAAAACAAAAAAAAGTTTTGGATTATTTTATTTTTTTATATTATTTATTATAATTATTTAAAAGATTGTAATTAAATACTTATATAAATAAAAAAGTAATGTATAATAAGTACAAATAATTTATTAATAACAAAACGTCAATTTTATTATTGCGGGAAAATTGGTGGTAAATTTGATGGTAGAGTTTTTATTTTTGATGGTTTATTTGTAACTTTTAAAAATGATTTAATTTTAAAAATATTATTACTCTTTTTATCATTAGACCCAATTCTTATACTACTGCTCTCTGAACTTTTGCAAGTATTATTTTCATTATTATCTATGTCATAAGAAAAGGGATTATTATTTTTTTTTTTTTCGGCGAAAATATTCATTTTATCTTCTTCTTCTAAAAAAAAGTTATATTCTATTGGTAATTTTCTTGTTTTTTTATCAAAGAACTTAAGTTTCTAAAAAATAAAACAAAAAAAAAAAAAAAAAAAATGTAT
>NW_021628226.1:76171-88665 GCF_900005855.1 Plasmodium gallinaceum | reverse complement strand
AAAAAAAAAAAAAAAAAAAAAAAAAATCAAGTTTTAAAAATGAATATTCTAAAAAATTCAAAGAATATATGAAATATAAAATATTAAGTTATTATATATAATTTCACATAATAAATACGAATATAAAATTATATATATATATTCATATATATATATGAATATATATATATTCATATATTATTTGACAAAATGAAATGTTTACCTTTCTTGCATCAAATAAAACTTTATTTGTTTTATTTTCTAAAATAGAATCAAAACCTTTTTTTATATTTTCATGGTATTCTAAATAATCTGTTTTAACTTTATTTAATTTATGTTCGTTTCTTATAACTTTATCTAAATGTTTTTGATTGGATGTCGTTACAGTTTGTAACTTTTTTATCTTTTTTTCATAATGTTCTATAGAAGAGCTTAGATGTCTTTTTTTTATACATAGATTTTGTACATTTTTTATTTTATTTAAAGTATTATTAACCATAGTTTTAGATTCAGTAATTTGACTTGTTATTTGTTCTCTTACATTATTAAAAGAATTCAATATATATGATACATGTTTAATTATTTCTAAGTTTACATCGTTTTCAAAGAAAGACATTAAGCATGTATTTAAATCACTTATCATAATATTAATATTTTTAATTGCACTCTCCAACCTCTCTAAATATAATAAGGAATGAGAAAAGTAGTTATGTAATGAATTTAAATGCTTCCTTTCAATATAAAACTCATCATCATCTTTTAGGCTTTCGCTAGATTTTCGAAACTGCTTTAAAAAAAAAAAAAAAAAAATGGACATTAATAAAATAAAAATACAGTATATAAAAGATTAATAAATTTATAGTAGAAAGAAAAAAAGCAGTATTAAAAAAAAAAAAATAACATAAAAATAAATATGTATATGAAGAAATAAATAATAAATATCATTAATTTCTTTAAAAAAAAAATTTCTTATTTTTTCATTTTTATTTTAAATTGTACCTTATCAACAAAAGCTCTCATATTTCTAATGTTTTGAGCTAAAATCTATCTTAATGCAAATAACAAAAAAAAAAAAAAAATAAATAAATAAAAATAAAAATAAGAATAAAAATAAAATTAAAACTAAAATTAAAATTAAAAAAAAAAAAAAAAACTACATTATAAATACATCTAATAAGTTCTCTCTCACAATATTTTTGAATATATATGCTTATTTTTTGCTTTAAGTCATGATACTTTTATTTATAAGTTAAAAAAAATTTAAATATATCAAAAAAAAAAGATTAAATAAATAAAAAAAAAAAAGAGCTCAAAATTTTCTAATTGAGTTTATTAGGTAAGTGAAAAATAAAATAACATAAAAATAAAAATGTGTATATTAAAACTGTAGAAATAATACAATAATTTTATAAATTTTAATTTATCCTTTTCAATATAATCTATATAAAAAGTTATAAGGCAAAAATGTAATAAAAATAAAAGAATATAATTTTAATTTTATTTTTTTTTTCTCCTTAGGATTATATGGAATTTTTTTTTTATTATATTTTCACTCTTGCATAAAAAAGAAAAATATGTTTTTCAAAATTACGAAAAATAGTATGGATTTTTTTTTAACACTTAGAAAAATTCTTTTCTTTTTCTTATTTAATAAAGTATGATTATTAAAATTAAAAACATTTATTCAAAGATGTTTTATATTAGTAAAACTAAATATTGTAATTCTATAAAAATGAAGTTACAACTAAAATTAATTTAAAAAACCATGTCAATATTATACTGTAAAAAAAAAAAAAATATATTATCAAAAAAAAATGATGTTGTAAATTTTTGCTGCTTGTAAAAAAAAAAAAAAAATATATTTAACTATCTTTAACAATGAAATTAATTTTTTTTCAAAAATTCCAAAATTTTATATATTTCTCTTTAATAATAATATATCAATAAAATCTTCAGATAAAACAAAATAAATTAATTCGAATTTCCTTTTTTATATATATATATTTGGTTTAATTAAATATAAAGAAATTTTTTTTTTTTTATTATTTTTAATAAAAATATGAAATTTAAAATTACATGCAACATATTAATAAATTTCTTAAGTTATTACTTGAATTTTTTGAATTTCTCATTTTTTTCTTATTACTTTAATATATCGAAAAAAAAAAAAAAAAAAAAAAAAAAAAAAAAAAAATTAATATAGCAAACAAATATTTCACATAATTTCTTGTTAAAAAAGAAAAAATGTTTTTGTTAACATTTCCGTAATTTTCAGAAATTTTAAAACCAGTAAAATATATTGATAAATTGACAGCTTTCTATTAGTGCTATATTATTTTTTAAAATATTTATAGAGAATACATTTTTTTTGTGATTTTTTTTAATATGCATATTAACTATATTATGTTTTATATATATTTCTCTTTATATTTTTTTATTTTTAAAATTTGTAAAATAAGTAAACATTTATATTCTATATAATAAAATTCCTTTTTTAAATAGTATACTATTTTTCAATAAAATATAATTTTTTTTTTTTTTTCTTTGGAATATTGAAGTACTAAAAATAAAAAAAAATAAAATGAGAGAATATATCAATATATATTAAAATGTCTGCTGGAGCAAATTATTAAAATTATAACATGTTATAATATAATAAGTACAGTAACATTTATTTTTTTATTTTTTTTATATTTTTATAAATTTTAAATATATATTAATTTTACATTTTTAATTTAATTTTTTTTTCTTTCATTTTCTCTTTTATACCTTTTGTATTTTTTAGTCATATTAAAACAAAATTTTTTGTTCATAAATTTTAATATAAATAAATTTTGTAATCTATTATAAAATTCTTTAAAAAATGAATGTTTAATTTTCTCCTTTTTTTTTCTTTTACTATCTTTTAACATATACGTATTGTTTTTAATATTAAGAAATATTAATGAATGTATATTATATTTTTTTTTTTTTTTGTAATAGATATCAAAAATTAATAATTAAAAAAAGTAAAAAAATTAGTCTTATTTTTTAATTGTAACATAAGAATTAAAAAGATATTTTAATCACACACACACACAAAAAAAAAAAAAAAAAAAAAAAAAAAAAAAAAAAAAAAAAAAAAAAAAATAATAAAAAGTAAAAGGAAAAACATATTAATAAAGTATAGGTGTTTTAAGTTAGACAAAGTAATTTTTCTTTTATCCAAATAAAAACATAATTTTTAATAAGAAATAAAAATAAAGAAAAAAATATACTATAAATAGAAAAAAATGTTGAAACATTATTTCATCTAAATTTTTAGTACAAAGTTATAGGCTACATTTATAAATTGATTAGGAATTTTATTATTTGCTTCATTTATATGTAATAAAACAAGAAGTTTTAATTTTAAGAATAAGAGGGTAATAAATGATCACATATATTTAAAAAAGGAATAAAAAGAAAAAAAAAGTAAAGGAGAAGAAAAAGAAAAAAAAAAAAAAAAAAAAAAAAAAAAAAAAAAAAAAAAAAAAAGAATAAAAAAAAGAATAAAAAAAAAAAAGAATAAAAAGTTATTAAAGGAAATATTTTTAAATAATAAAAGAATAAATGAAAAAAGAAATGGATAATTTAGAAAATCATAATAATAAAAAATATGAGTATCTAAATAATGATTATGATACTATTTATGAAGTAGATAAAGAAAGGGAATTATTAACTAAAAATTATAATACAGAATTAGATTATAATTATGAAAATAATTTAATAAATGAAAATGATAATAATTTAAATGATTATGCAAATATAAATGATTTTCACTATATTAAAAATGATAATAAAAATAATATGAATTTAGAAAAAATAAAATTAATTAACGATAATAATAAACAATTAGAAGAAATAAATAAGGATTATGATAATATAAATATTAATTTTGATAGCAACGAAGAATGTTCTGAAACTCATTATGATTTTGAAAATAAATATAATGATGATAAAAATTCTGAGAGTAACATTCTAATTGAGTCAGGGGATATAATACCTTCTGAAAGGTCCCATATAAGAACAAAAGTATTGGTGGCAGGAAAAATAGCGTTAATACTATTTTTATTTTTATTAATTATTTTTGCATTCACAAAATTTAAAAAGTTTCTTATATTAATGCATATAGTTATTGAATGGGTAGGTAAACAAGGATCATGGAGTATTGTTTTATTTATATTATTGTTTACCTTTTTATCTCCATTATTTATGTCAGTAGAAATTATGTGTATTGGATCTGGATTAATATTCTCAGGTGTATATGGGAAAGTTCTAGGAGTAGTTATAGCTGTTTTTTCAGTTGCAGTTGGTTATGTTTTAGGAATGTCTTTATGTTTTTTTATATCAAGATATCTTATTCATAACTATATTTATAAAAAATTAATGGTCTATCCTATATATTTAGCATTTAATCAAGCAATTAACTCAAACGGACTGTCGTTCGTTCTGTTAATTCGTTTATCACCAATATTACCTGCATCATTAGTTAGCTATATACTAGGAGTAACATCCTTAAAGTATAAAGATTTTGCCATTGGATCCGTTTCTGCTTTACCAAGTACACTTATATAAATAAATAAAATAATAATAAATTAAAAATCAATATATAATATTTTTTTTTTCTTTAATTGTTTCACCTATTAATAGGTATTTTTCTTTTTGTATACATTGGTGCTTTACTACAAGACATATCTAATTTATCAGGTAATATAATTATAGATTTTTTTTTTAATATTTTTATATTTTTTATTAAATTTTTTTTTTTTTTTTTTTCCCTTTCTTTTAAAGAATTAGAAAATCATTGGAGCAATTTAGTCATTCTATTTATTGGCTTTATTATTGGCGTAGTTGCAATTATATATATAACAATTATTACAAAGAGAAGATTAAACAATTTAAATATTATGAATACTTCATTATCTACAACAAATGTAGATATTGAATAAAAAAATGAAATAAAATAACAAAAAATATGGTATTATATAAATGAGAAATAACTTATGTTTATGTAATTAATTGTATTGATGCTATTTTTAATAAGAAGAAAATAGATAAATATACAATAATATATTTAATTTTGAGAAGTTATTTTTAATTTATATTTTTTAAGGAATCAAATCATTCTAATTTTTTATCTTTTTTTGATTCTTTTAAAAAATTTCATTTTTTTTTTTTTTTTTTTTAATTTTTTGTCTAATAAAATCCATTATCATTACATTCATCCTTAACATCATATTCTTCTTCATACTCTTCATCATCTTTTTCATCTTCATAATCTGATGCATTTGATTTTTCAGATGAATCATTTTTTGTGTTTATATATTCACTACCTTTTTCATTACTTAAAACTTTTTCTCTATAAAAATATATATATATATATATTTATATATATATACTTAATTTTTATATTTATCTTTTTAATTTTGCATGTCTATATTTTTTTATTGAAATTTATTTTATTATTTTTTATAAATTTATCATATAATTAAATTTTATTAAAAAATGCTATACAAACTAATATAGAATTTATATTAATAAGAAAAAAAATAAAATTTTATTTTTATTTTATATTTACTTAATGTGACAATAGAGTTCATCTTTTAAGTCATTTTCAATTTCTTCAATTGTGTAGTTTCCTGAACTATACGTTTTTTCTTTTTCAGTTATATTAGATTTTTTTTTTTTTTTTTTTTCATTCAATAAAAAAAATACTTTATTTTTAAATTCTTCTCTTCCTTTTAAAATTATTTTACTTAGAGAAGAAGCTAATTGCGTACCATATATATCTAATGCCTGTCTTAACTTGTAAAATAAAAATTAATCAAAAATATGATAATACAAAATGATATTTTAAATCGTCAGTTATTATATAGATATATATTTATGTTACTTGGTAATCTGATAGACTTTCAAATTCCTGTGGTTTTTTCGTTTTTATATTATTAAATGAATTTAATAAGCACTTTTTTATTAAATTAGATAAATATTCTCCCTCCTTAAAAAAGAAAGAGTAAACTATTTATGAGTTTGTTAATAGGTTTTTGTGAAAAAAGAAAAAAAAAAGATACTTTTATGCTATTTTTTTTTAAATTGGCAAAAGATATATCACTTCCTATAACATCTATTCCCTATAAATATAAATAAAAATATGAGGATGAAATTTTTATTAGTATATGTATATATACAATATATTTTTTTCATATACTAAAATCATTAAATTCCATGTAGATTTCTCTGACTTTTTTAAGTAGAATATGTCGCATATCTATAAAAAGAGAAAAATAGAATTTAGAAAATAAAATTCATATATTATAAAACGAAATGATTTATATTAGGAAAATTAATACATCTTTTAGATCTTTAAAATGTTCTAAATTAATTAATCCATCTAAACCTATTTCATTAGCATTTTCCATCTACATGAGTAATAACACACAAGCATAAATAAATTAAATAGCTTTTATATTTTTTATTTATATTAAAAAAAATTTTTATAAGCAATAAAAAAATAACTGAAAAAATTTCCATTCCAAATTGAGGTCCATATAACTTCAGAAAAGCTCTAATATTTATAAAAAAAAAAAAAAAAAAAAAAAAAAAATAATATTAAAAATTTTTATATTGTTTTAATTATACCTCATTTATTATATTTTTTTTTTTTTTTTTTTTTTACTTAAAATAGTTAGTTATAGAACATTCCGTATTAATTCCAAAAAGTGGCATAGAATTTACATATCGTATTAAAAAAATAATACCTATATTAGTATTTGATGTATCTACAAAAATTTTATCTGATTTTCTTACATCTATATATATATTTAAATTAAAATTAAAAGAACTCAAGTGTTTTTTTTGAAACGCTATCGTTGTGTCATTATCTAATATTAAGTTTAATATATTATCATCCTTAGAGTTTTCTTCGTAAGTATATATGAACTGTTCAGAATCACAGCAACATTTAACATTAATATCTCTCTTCCATAAAAGTGTTAACTTTATATATAGAAAAATTCTTTTATCATAAATAAATTTGTTGTTAATTTTTAAAATAACTGATATTTCTACTGACCAATCCCATTCTTCATCAATATATTCCTTAAAATTTTGTACAAATGTATGATTTAAATTTTTATCAATTACTAGCATAAATTCCCAGATCTTATTTTTCTCAACTTTTACTTTAATATGTAAAAAACCATAAGCTGTTTTATAAGAATACAATAATATTGTTTTTAAACCAATACCAAACTTTCCGCACGTTTTACTTTTATCTTTTGATGTTAAAAACATTTCAGCAAAACTTTCTAAATCCTTAATCTGAATACCACCTCCATTATCTCTGCATATAATCTCATAAAATGATAAATTTTTATTATATTCATTTATTAATATTTCAATTTTTTTTTTTTTTTTTTTTTCTTCTTCGTCTTTTATATTAGCTAGTGAATCAATAGAATTATCAAATAATTCCTTAACAGTCATAAATAAAGCATTTTCTTCATAAAATCCTGTTACTGATAAATTTTTATAAAAAAAAGAGTAAGTAGAATTATTTTTTTCATTCATATCATCCATATATAAAATATATATGAAATTAAACTTTCATCAAAATAAATAACAAAAATATTTATTTTGTTTAGATATTAATGTATCCTTATAAGAAATTTAAGACATTATCCTTTGCATTTTTTCTTTTTTTTTTTTTTAAAATTTATTACTTTTTTATCTCAGCGTTAATTTATGAAAATCTCTTTATAATTAAACACACACACATACAGAAAAAAAAAAAAAAAAAAAAAGCAAATTTCTTAAGTAAAATACCATTCAAACAACGGTGTACAAAAAAATTTGCACAGTAATTATGCTAAAATTGTGTATGCATCATATATATAAAATAAATAACTATATAGAAATATATATACTTAATTGACATGAATAAGCAAAACTTTATGAAATATATAAAAAAAAAAAAAAATAATATAGAAAAAAATAAAAAAATAATATAGAAAAAAAATAAAAAAATAAAACAATGTATATAAATTCATACATAAACAAATATATAATAATAAAAAAAAAAAAAAAAAAAAAGTATATTAATTAATAACAATTAAAAACGAATATATATATATAAATGTCAATATAGATAAAATAAAAAATAGAAAATAACAAAATAAAGAATAAATAAAGCAAATCATTGTGTTACTTATAAAAATTTTAAATTATTTTAAAAGATAATTTCATTATTATAAAATGGAGATTTATTTTGTGTAATTTTCATTTGGCATTTCTTAAACATGAGAGATGTCATCGTTAAATATGATTTAAAAAGAAATTTTTTATTTTAATTTTTATAAGTTTAGATATAAAGAAATTATTCATATTTTATATATTGATAATGGAACAAATGGCATTTTAGTAATTTGAGCATTTTCTAATTTATTTAACACATTTACTTTTATATTATTATTAATAATTGATTGCTCAGTTTTTACATATCCCATTGCTATTGGTTTTTGTAATAAAGGAGAAAAAACACTGCTAGTAATAAATCCTATTTCTTCATTTGAATTATTATGAGAATAAATTTTAGAATTTTCTTTAGGTACAATATTAGAATTAATAGTTAAACCGACTCTTTTAATTTTTGTCCCATTTTTTATTTGATCATTAATAATGTTAGCTCCGTTAAAATTTAATTCTTTTAATCTTCTTTTCCCGAATATCCATTTATAATTAGATTCAATAGGAGTAAAATTTTCATTGATATCTTTTCCATATATACAAAAACCACTTTCCAATCGTAAAGTATTTTGAACTGCTAATCCTCCTGGTTTTACTAAATGATTATTTAAAATAGATTCATACAATTCTTTAACATGTTTACTTGGTATTAATATATCAAAACCATCTTCACCTGTGCAAGTATATCTGTTTAGTAAACAGTTATCTATATTATTTAACTTAACTAAATTGCTTGACATAAAGCTAAAATTTTCTAAATTTAGGTCTTTTGATATTTCATTTAATACGTTGGTTGATTTACTTCCTTGGATACAAATAGAACTATGTTCTTTATACTCTTCAATTTTTACATCTAACTTTGTATTTTCTATAAGTTGTTCATTTAAATATTTATAAACTTTGTTTTTACATTGTATATTTAAGTATATTAATAAATAATTTTCTCTTAATATAATCATTATATCATCTAATATTCCTCCCTTTTCGTTTAGTAATAAACTTATTCTACATTCATTCTCCCATAAACCTTTAATATCACTACCTACATATTTTTCTAAAAAGCACATTTTGTCCTTCCCGCTTATCTTTAGAATTGGTCTATATGTGAAATCAAATAATGAGCAGCTTGATCTTGTATGTAAGTGAGTCGTTATTAAAGTATCATTTTTATATTCATCTGGAATATAATAACCATGATGTATCTTAAAGATAGCATTGTTCTTTTTATGAACATCATATAAAATAGTCTTTAATATTTCTTCCTTAAAAAAAAAAAAAAATTATAAATGATATATATATATAAAAGTATTATTAAATATATATTATTAACTAATATAGTAATTATATAATTCTGTAAAATATTATATAATTATATGTTCAAGTATTATGATTGGTAACTTCAATGACTTTATATTATTATTTATTAAATAATAAATTTCTTTATTTTTTACTTCAAATTTACCTTTTTCTTATTAATAGAGGAAAAATATCTAAACAAGAGTAATTTATTTTTATTCTGAAATATTTTCATTTTTCATTTCAAAAAAAACATTTTTAATAAATTCCTTTTTTTTATTATTATAAAATTTTAAATTTATAGATATTCAGTAATATATATATATATAGCAGCCAATGCAGTGTTTATTTATATTACAAAATTTATCAATAAATAAACATATATATATATGTATTTATAAACATATTTTTTTTAATTCTATAATGAAATATATTATTTTACCTTTTTTTTTTTCTTTAAAAATTAAATATAATTCAAAAAAAAAAAAAAAAATTATTTAATTTTATATTTTCAAATAGATTTTCTAAAATTTTTTTATATTTTTTATATATTAGCTAAATTTTTTCTTAAATATTCTAATATGAAATTACAATTTTTTTCTTTTAAAAATTCACATTTTTTTGTAAATTTTTTTTTTCAATAAAATTTAATATTATTTTGTTCTTTAAAATAATATGTTTTTAAACAAATTAGTTTGTAGTATCATTTTTTTTTTTTCTATATGTTATTATTGTATTAACAAAAAATATTATATAAATTACACTGGTTTTATTTTAATTATTTTCATTTCATTTGTATTTTTTTTTTTTTTTTTTTTTTTTTTTTTTTCTTGATATTATATATTTTTTAATGGTATAAATTATATTTATTTGCAAAAAAGATGTTTTTATTCCTCTTTTTTAAAGAATATAGTTTTATTAATGTTGATTATGTTAAGTATGGTTTGTTTTTACTACTTGGTTATTATATGAAAAAAGTAATAAAATGTATAAAAAAAGGGATAAAGACGAAAACAGGGAATCAATGTAATATATTAAAGAAATATTGTTATTCATACTTTTTTTCACACGATAAAAATTTATCAAAAATGGAGAAAAGTTTATTTTATAAAAATTTAGATAAAGAAACTATTGAAAAACATGGGAGGCACATAAATATAGCTGATATCCCATTTCATTCATTTAATAAAATATTTCAAACAAAAGTATTAATTATTGGGATAGGAGGGTTAGGTTCTCCTGTTTGTTTTTATTTAAGTAAATATGGTTTTAAAGAAATTGGGTTGGTAGATGGAGATAAAGTTGAAAAATCAAACTTACATAGGCAAATAATACATAAAGAAAAACACATTGGTTTGAATAAAACTGTTTCTGCTAAATTAACAATAGAAGATATTGATAATGATGTTAATATTGTTTGTTATCCTTTTTATTTAGATAAAATAAATGGCTTAAATATTATTAAAAATTATGATATAATTATAGATTGCACTGATAATATAAATAGTAGATTTCTAATTAATGATATATGCATTTTGTATAAAAAAAAATTAATATTTGGAAGCGCTTTAGGTTTATATGGGCAAATAAATGTTTTCAATTTAAATGAAAACACTTCTAATTGTTATAGATGTTTAAAAAATTTTAATAATCACAAAGAAAATAATAATTGTGATGAAAATGGTATTTTATCTACTGTCACTGGAGTTATTGGTTTATTACAGGCTAATGAAGCTGTTAAACTAGCTGCAAATTTAAATAATGAAATATTAAAAAATTATCTTACTTATAACAGTTTTTCAAATAGAAATCCATTTGAAACATTAAATATTAACCACAAAAATAAAAACTGTATTTGTTCTAATAAACAATTTAAAGAATTATATAATTTTATTATAAATAATGATTATAGCAGTAATAATAAGAAATGTGAATATATAACTTCTTATAAGTATGATATAGAAGCTTTTGATTTTGTAGATATTTTAAATAACAATTTAAAATTTTTTAAATTTCATATTGACCATTTATGCATTTTAGATGTAAGACGATACAACAACACAAATGTATACGGAATAAAAAACTCTATAAAATGGAATTTTTATGAAATTATAGAATTAATTAATGATTACAATACTAATAAAAATAAATTAATTGATGTTATTTTTGAAAAACTCAAAATATCAAACTTAAAAGGAAATATAGTCATTATCATTATTTGCAGAAAAGGAATTGACTCCTTAAAAATAACGAAACATTTTAATAATATTTTTGCAACAGAAGATAAAACAACCAACAATAAATTCGAGCATAATTTAATGAGCTCTAATAATAGTTTTGATAATTTGAAAGATAAGAAAATTTATACATACAATATTAAAGGAGGGTATTCAGAACTACGAAAAAAAATATTTAAAAATTTGCCTTTTTTTTAACCATTCAAAAACAAAAAGAAATAACTTATTTTTAATTTAGATATTTCATATTTTATTTTATTAACATTTATATTGTTTGATATATTATTTTTTTAATAATTTAAATTTTATTTTAAATATATTTTGTAATTGATTAATTATCTTTTTAATAATTTAAATTTATTTTTTCTAAATATTTTATAACTATATAAACTGTAATTAATTTTTTTTTTTTTGTTAAACATTTCTTTTATAGCTATTTTAAATTATTCTTTATATTATTTTATAATAATGAATATTAAAAAAATTAACTATAGCAAACAATTGTTCCTTTATTTTTAAAATAAGTAGTATTTTTTGTTTGTTCCTTATTCTATCAAAAATTCTCAATTTTTTTTTTTTTTTTTTTTTTGAAAAATCATTTTCAATGTTAACTGATAATATTTTTACTCAAAGTATCATACAAAATAATTTTTATAAAAATTCCATATACTTCGTTTTAAAGTTCCTACTGATGTAAATTATTTTATTTTTTTTTTA
>NW_021628226.1:69665-75171 GCF_900005855.1 Plasmodium gallinaceum | reverse complement strand
GTATAGATAAGAAAAAAAAAAAAAAAAAAAAGTAAATAAAATAAAGATAAAGATAAATATAAAAAAATAAAATAAAATTAATACATAAAAATTAAGGAATAAAGAAAGAATAAATAATTTACAATAAAAAAAAATATTTAAAAATAGTAAACATTCAAAAATTAAATAAGTATAAAATATAAATATCGAAATTTTCAAGAAAAAAAAAAAAATGAAATAAAATTGTAAGAATAAAGAAATGATATATCTATTATTTTTAATGCATTTTCTCAAATAAATCAATTATATTAATGCATAAAAATATAAAGAATTTTTATAATACTTCATAGAAATGAATCTAAAGGATTTACTTCATAATGAAATTATAATATTTAAAATAACTGAATTTTTGAATATTGTAGAAGTTCAAAATTTAATTATATCATTGAGAATTAATGTAAAAACAAATTTTTATTTTATGAGAGAATGCTTATCATTATTATATATACAAAATACAGGAAAAGATTTAGGTGAATATAAAAACAAAAATGATAGTAATTATGTAGATACATATGAAAGTACAAATTTAGGTATAGACGAAGTAGAAGAAGAAACAAATATTATTACATATGATGATGAAAATGATGAATATCTATTTGATAAATATAATGGAGAAAACATTATTATAGATAAAAAAAATGTTGATATTGTGAAAAATTATACAGATGATACAAATATTCTTGAAAATAATGAAAGTATTTTACTTCATTCTAATAATAATATGAAAAAAAGAACCAATTTTTATGAAATTAACAAACAAAATTATATGGCTGTTCATGAAATAAAAAGAAATTTGAATTATGATAATGAAAAAGATAAATATAAAGATTTTTATAAATATTGGTTATATCTACATTTGAGTAACGAAATAATAGACATAAAGAAGGAATTGGATACCTTTTTTAATATTAAAAAAAATATGCCTGTTAATAGAAATAATAAATTACATTTTGATATTTTTCAAATTTTTAAATTTAAAGGAAATTATTATTCCTTTTTTGATGTTCCTTGGATTTCTATTTATTTTGAATATTCTTTAAATGCAATTTGTTGTTTTTGTAATATTAAAGTGGACGTAAATTCTACATGTGTTTTTTCAGAAAATTTTGATTTATGTGTGTCAAACAAAAAGTTATTAAATTATTTTAACGAAATTAATGATGATGATTATAATAATATTAATGATAGTTATGAAAATCATTTTAATAATATTAATAACAATGAAGACTATGAATATACAGCAAAAAGAAGAAAATGTAATAATACATTATATTATGAAAAGAATGATAATGAATTTTCAATTATTCGAAAAACGCATATATTTTGTGATGATTGTGTTAAATTACTTGATTATAGATTAAATTTAAGTACTATATTTGAGGCTATAAAAAAAGATTATGATTTGTTAAAAAAACTCAACATAATAAATAAAACTTTTAAATTACCAAGGAGTCTTTTTTGTATATGTAATTATTTCTTTTTTAAAGATAAATATATTACATTCTTTAAAAAAGTTAGTAACAACTTACAAAATCATAGAAAGACATTAAAGAAGAAATTGGTAAATAATTTTATATTTTCTTTTAGTTTAAATTTTTATAAATTTGTAATTCGCCCATTACTATTATGTGATGATAAAGGAATATTTTCTCAAGAGAGTATATTTTTATTTGGATTTTACATAAAGTACAAAAATTTATTAAAATTATTTAGTAGCCCACGTATTATACATATTTATTTTTCCTTTAATGTTATATTTGAAAAAATTAAAAAATTGCAACATTTTTATAAACATAAATATTTTTCAAGATTATCGAAAGTTTTACATTTTGATGTTATAGCTATAATTGAAAAATTAAAATGTTCACAATCAAAAAAAATATATAAAGATCTTTCTAAGCATATTTATAATTATTTAAGTGAAGAAGTTTTATTAAAAACTAGTTATGATGAAATATATAAATATTTTTTTCAGTGCGTTCAAAAATATAAATTTTCATAAAATTTTCATAAAATTTTCATAATATTTTCATAAAATTTTCATAATATTTTTATAATATTTTCATAATATTTTCATAATATTTTCATAATATTTTCATAAATTTTTATTTAAATAAAAAATTAATGAATTAGTTTTTTAATAGCATTATATGCTAACATATTTCTTTTATATCATTTACTTATTTGTTTATTTTTATAATAGTTTATATAATTATATACATATATATACATATATGTAAAAATTACTATATTATATATATATATATATATATTTTAGTGTTGTTTAATATACATAATAATTTTTTAATAATATTTAATTTTCTTATTTGTAAAAATATTTTTATTAATATTATTTTTTTTTTTTTAATAAGTTTTCATTAGTATTTTTACCTTTGTTTTTTTTTTTACAAAAACATAACTTTAAAAATCTTTAAATAAAAAAGACAATATTTTTTGTATTTCAAAACATGAAGAAACTAATTAAAACTTGAAATTAAAAAAAGTCAAATTTCATTAATATGAAAATTTTTATATAAATTTATTTTTCTGTAAATTTTATAAAAAATAAATAAAATATTATAATTCTTAGTATACTTTTTTTATGTATTTTTTTTTTTTTTTTAATATATATGAAAATATTCTTCATGTATCCAACTTAAATTATATCTTTAATTTTTCCATGAAATATTTTATAATTTTTTTTTTTTTTTATTTGTTTCTTTCCATCCATCTTATTAACTTATTTTATATGTTTTTTTTATATTTCTTCTTTTTTCTTTTTTTTAAAAAAAAAATCTTAAGATAATTTATTGTGCTCAGGTATATCAAACAATTCTCCATGATAACATATTAAATAACAAGAGACAAGAAATCCTGACACCCTTAAAATAATCTTCCATTTATCTGAAAGCAAATCTTTTGGTTTTTCTCTAAACATACCAGGATAAAACATTTTGAATAAGATTTTTTTATTTAATCCTAATAATAAACAGATAAAAAAAAAAAAAAAAAAACAAAAATCCCAAAAAAAAAAAAAAAGAAAAAATTAATTAAATAAATAAAAAAAATAAAAATAAAAAATCATATATTTATATATATATATATAATATATATAAAATATTATGAAATTAGAATTTTCTTTTTAAACACTTCTATAAAAAAATGAAAAACGTAATAAATATGGAATTATATATTGAAGTGTTTTTCCTTTATTCTTTTTTAATAAAAAATCTATCAATGTTTTAAGATATAAATATATTTATTTATTTTATTTTTTTAAAAAAAATAACTGTTATAAAAATGTTTTAACTTTAATAAAAAAAAAAAAAAAAAAAATTTTTAAAATGTAGAACAATTTTTTTTTTATTTGAATTTATAATTTTGCTAGTTGAATAATTTTGGCCTCATTAAAAAAAAAATATTTCGTATTTTTTTACTTTTTTTTTTATTAATTAAATGAAAATAATTTCTATTAAAATGAATTTTAATAAAATATATAATATTTGAAGTTTAAAATATTAAAATACAAAATTTTATTTTATATTTTTAAAAAATTTTCAGATATATATATCATTTATATATTCATATTTACCAAAATTCTGAAATAGTTTGTTCCTTATTTATATTTGAGGGAGTAGCATAAAAATTAGAAAATATTTAGTAATAGTTTAATATATTTCATTATTTATTTTAATAATATTTTTATAATCTTTATATGAGTTTTTTCCCATTATTATTATTATTATTATTATTATTATTATTTTTTTTTATTTCAATGTTGATATAAAAAAGAAATTTACAAACATAAATTATCTACACATATAAAAATTCTCTTTGTATATGTACTTCTGAAACTTTATAAATATATTATAGATTTTATTTTTTTTTAATATATATTGAAATATTTTTAAGTTAAAATATTAATATTTTTAAATATATATGCATATAATATTATATTTACTTGTAGGCTCTCTTTAAAAAATTGTGTTATTATATACCATTATTTTATTTTATTCTATTTATTTATTTTATTTTTTTTTTTTTTAGATACAATTTACGTTAAAAAAATATATTTTTGAAAAATGTAAAAATTAAAAATGATTAAGTTAAATATAATACATTCTTATTGGCATTATAAAGCTTGGCAAAGAGCTACAGCGGGATATCTAAGAACATGTAATTCCTTAAATATATGTGTATTGTAATTAGAACATTAGATGGTGAAAAAATATTAAAAATGTTTATATATTTATTTTATTTCATTATTTTTTTTTTTTTTTTTAATAAAGTTATTAAAAATAATTTAGCAAATAATGAAATGATTGGCTATGTTATTAATGACAAGCATCCGAAAAGTATAAGAGTGGCTTGTGATAGGTTAAGATAATTTTAAAATAAAAAAAAAAAAAGTAAAAAAGTATCATTTTATATACAAAAATGTATATAAAAAATAGAAAGAGTTCCTTAATAATAAGAAAGAAAAATATTAAATATAAATTACATTTATATTGCAAAATTATATAAATATTACATATTCACTTATAACAAATTTGAATTGAATAAAATTTTCTTAATTTTTTTTTTTTTTTTTTTTTCTTATTAGATATATGTATGTTGTTAGATATAAAAAGACTTTTCGATATACAAAAAAAATTTGGGCACATGATGAAAAAAGTGAAGCAAAAGTTGGTGACGTTGTTAGAATCCAACCATTAGGATATAGAATTGGTCCATGGAAGAATTATATTCTTGTAAAAATTTTATATAAAGAAAATAAAAATTAAACTATTTATAATATATAAAAAAAAAAAAAAAAATAATAATTATGTAAAATAAAAATACAATTGATCTTTTATTTTTTTTAAATATTATTATTTATATTTTTTAAGCTACTTTTTATATTTAAAATTTTTTTTAATTTTTTTAAATTTTATATATACTTCAATTCTTAATAATTTCATTTTTTTTTTTGTTTACAACTTTGTTTTTCTTATTTAAAAAAAAAAAAAAAAATATACTAAAAATTTTTTTGTTTCTAATTTTTCTTTTTTTTGAAAAACAAATATGAATTTATGTAAAATTTAAAACTTTTCATAATCACTTAGATTGGTACTATCATAGTAAGGTTTTCTGTTATTTCTATTATAATTCAATGGAATACTCATATTTTTTAAAAATGAGTTTAAGTTATAATTAGATTGAGTATCTTTCATATTTTCTTTTTGCTCTTCTTCTATGTCTTTTTTAATTAATTCTCTATCCATCATTTTTTTTTTATAAGCATTAGTTATAAATACTTTTTCCTCTTTTTTAGTATCAATTTTTAGTTTTTTTTGAATTAATATTTCTTTTTCTAATGCTCTCCTCTTTGCACTATTAATTAAAGCATCCATATATTTTGATTTACTTTTATTATTATTATTATTATTATTATTATCTTTTTTCATATATATTTCATCTATACTAA
>NW_021628226.1:61728-63665 GCF_900005855.1 Plasmodium gallinaceum | reverse complement strand
TTTTTTTTTTTTTTTTTTTTTTTTTTTCCTAAGTTTTAAAAAAAAAAAAAATCTAAATATTAATTTTTTTTTTTTTTTATTTTATTATGTGCTTTTAAT
Source organism: Plasmodium gallinaceum (assembly GCF_900005855.1). Taxonomy (NCBI): domain Eukaryota; phylum Apicomplexa; class Aconoidasida; order Haemosporida; family Plasmodiidae; genus Plasmodium; species Plasmodium gallinaceum. The sequence goes on along the minus strand of NW_021628226.1, from coordinate 63,566 downwards.
TTTTTTTAAATATTTTATATGTTTTTAATTTTGTTTATATTATTAAATAGACTGTAATAAATTTCTTTTTAATAAATGATTTTAAACTTTGAAATTTGATGTTTTTAATAATTTATTTAATCATTTTTATATTAAGAAAGATAATTACAAAAATAAAGAAATTTCCTTTTATCTATGTACACAATTTTTTTTAAAAAAATATATTTATTTTTATTAATGCATTTTATAAAAGATATTTGCATTTGTAAATTATAATTCACACTTTATTAAAATTTGTCTTCATTTTATTGAACTTTTTTTTTTTTTTTAATTTCATTCAAATAATTTTTTCATATATATTTTATTAATTTATTTTAGTTATTTTTAATTGAATTAAAATTATTAGCATAATTACTCCAAATAGAAATCTTAGAGTTTTCTGCTGCTGCAAAAAAACCAGATAAATTATGAAAATCAAGAAAATTGAAATGATTAAATTTATAAGATGAAATATGATCTATTAATTTTATTTTATTTAATTCATATATGTTAATAGTTGAATTATTTGAAATAGAAAGAAATATTTGATCATCTGGTCTTATTACTACTTGATTATTATTGTATTCATTACATACTACTTTTTTTAATTGAATTTTCTGATTTTTATCAAAAGATAAATAATACATAAAGTTATTATTTGTACTAATTATACAATTGTTATTATTTATATTAAAGCTAAGAACATTTTTATTCATATCTAACATAAAACTTGAAATCAAATTGTTAGTCATTCTATAATCATATATACAAAATAAAGAAGGCTCATAACAAACCAGTATAAAAGTTTCACCAAAATATTTTAAAGGGTATATATCTATTATTTCATTAAACATATTTAAATTATTATTCAGAAACTTTTCATAATCTTTGTCTTCTTTGTTACTTAATATTTCTATATTCTTTATTTTTTTTTTTATCTCTTTAAATGAAATAACGAGTTTATTAAATGTATTTGTTTTTCCAGGAGTTAATATATAATCATTGAAATTGTTATAAATTTTATTATCTGATTTATTAAATGTGTTATTATCTGATTTATTAAATGAGTTATTATCTGATTTATTAAATGGGTTATTATCTGATTTATTAAATGTATTATTATCTGATTTATTAAATGTATTATTATCATTAACTTCAGATCTATTACTTAAAGGTATATTGTTAAAATTGTAGAATTCATCATTAATAAATGCATCTTTATTAAATGATGTGTTTTGTTTAATATTTATATCACAAATTGCTATATCCCCATTATGATTTATAGGAGTAACTAATTGATTATTTAATGAATAAGGTTTAGCAAAAGTAAAATTGTTCGTGTTTAATTTTGTAACACATTTATCATAATTCATATCCCATATTTTTAATGATCCTTCTTTCGTTTTTACAAAAAATTTGTCATTATTAAAAAAATTAGAATATAAAGCACTATAATTAGATACTTTAAAATTTATTATGCTTTTTATTTTACATAAATCCCATAATGTAACAAGCCCACAATTACAACTAGATAAAAGATTATTTTCATCAAAAAATTTTACACTATATATATTATCTTCATGATTACTTAAATAAAATAATGCTCTATTCATTGTACTTTTGCTTTATATAGTAATTAAAAAAAATTTTAACTTTAATTTTTGATATTAACTATAAAAATTACTAAATATAATACAAACATATTTTCGAATTAGGCGAAAAAAAAAAAAAAAATTTATAAAACAAAAAAAAAACAATGAAAAAATTATTATCATTCAAAAAAATATAGCAAAAAAAAAAAAAAAAAAAAAAAAAAAAAT
>NW_021628226.1:57336-60728 GCF_900005855.1 Plasmodium gallinaceum | reverse complement strand
TAAAAAAAAAAAAAAAAAAAAAAAAAAAAAAAAAAAAAAAAAAAATGGAAATAAGAATGAAAAAAAAAGAGAAAAAAAAGTAAAAGAAAAAGAAAAAGTAATAAATTTATAATTAAAAATAAAATTATTAAAAGATTTTTATTTAAAATAATATGAAAATTTTCATACAAATATATATAAAAAAAAAAAAAAAAAAAAAATTATGTACTAATAAAAAAAACAAAGATGATTTTCTTTTTTATATATATAAAAAATATCAAATTTTCACGAATACTTGAAAAGTATAATATATATAACTAAAAGGAGAGTAAATATATATTTTTTAATGATATAAAGTTATTGTATTATTCTTATTGGATCTCTAAATTTCCAATGCAAAGCATTTATTTCTCTTTCCAGCTTATCCGTAAATAAAAAATTGTCTGTTAATGAATATAAATTTTCTCTTAACTGTAAAAAATCAGAAATTCCAATAATAGTAGAAGTAATAAATGATCTTGTATAAACCCATTTTAATGCAGCTACTGTTAAATTAGGAAAATAATATTTCTGACTTAAATAATATAATTCTCTAATAATATATGTAGCTAAAGACCCCCTTAATCTTTTCATATAAGAAGGAAACTTTTGCATTCTTCCCTTGGTAGTATAATCGGTATATTCCAAATATTTCCCCGTTAAAATACCAGCACATAATGGAGAATATGCTAAAATAGATATATTAGTATTTTGTGGTCTTGAAATTTCTAAAAATCCTTTTTCTACATCATTTCGACATAATAAATTATATTCTAATTGTATAGATACAGGTGGAGATATATGCAAATTTTTACATAATTCATAAAATTTTAATAAACCAAAAGGAGTTTCATTACTCAATCCCCATTCTCTTATTTTTCCTTTTTTTTTTAATTCATCTATTGCCTGCAATTGTTCTATAAATGGAACAAAATCATCATAATATTTATTATAATCAAATAATACATCACTATAATCTCCCGAAGATTGATTTGGGTAATATCTATCAGGCCAATGCAATTGTAATAAATCAATATAATTAGTTTTTAATCTTTTTAAACTATCATCTACACTGGATATTATATTTTCTTTTGTTAATGTTATAAGATTATTATCATCATTATATTTTTCAATCTCCTCTAGTTTGTTTATCATTTCATAATCTTTTTTTAAATATAATTCTTCCTTCTTTTTTAATTTATATAATTTCTCAGGACCATTACTATTAAAATTATTCTCTCCATTGGATGATAGCAAAGATTGCTCACTTTTTTTTTTTATCTCTTCCTCTCTTTTTTTTTCCTCCAATTTTTTTGTCTTATATTTTTTAAGCCATGGAATTTTGTTAGTTCTACCACATATTTTAGTACTTATAACAAATTTATGTCTGTTTGCTTTTCCTTTGGATTCTAACCAATTTCCTAATATTTCTTCTGATAAACCATACAAATTCTCATTAACAGGTAAGGGATATATTTCTGCTGTATCAAAAAAATTTACTTGGAATTCCTCATATGCATAATCAAATAATTCATGTGCTAATTTTTCATTTACATAATTACCAAAATTCATTGTACCTATGCATATTTCAGAGACTGCTAAATTACTATTACCCAAATAATAATATCTCATATCTGGTTTATCATTATTATTTTTTTTAACACAATACAATTGACTATATTTTTGATGTTCAATTAAATTACCATAAGGATATTTAACAAATCTCCACGATTCTAAACCGATTGGTTCCTTACTATATCCATCAGTCAGAACATCACTTAACATTGGTTGTCTAAATATTTTGTTATCTAATTCTTTTTTAGGTATAATAATTTCTTTACCATAAAATCTTTTGTCTTTTTCTAATTCAGATTTATATGGTGGTTTTTCATGTATAGTATTTCGAAACATTTTATAAAAATTTCTTCTTTTATATTTCCAATAATAATCTCTTTCTTTATCATAATAGGTTAATATATAATCGTATGTAGGATTATCAAAATCAGCTTTTATTAATTTTATATTTTTATTTTCTTCATAATCTAATGGGAACATTATCCATTCATTATCTTTAATCCCTTGATTTTTTATATCAAAACTTTCTTCAAAATTTTCTTTTGCTTTTTTTAATTCCTCTTCATTCCATAGTTTTTTTATTTTTTCATAATTTTCTTCATCTACTATATATATACCCTCTTCTAAGTTATATATTCTATATTCAATATCTACTCCTCTAATATTTATTTTTTTTAATTCCATATCTTCTACATATTTATATGTTACTTCATCATTTGGGTTCATGTTTTTCTTTATTTGGTCAATGAAATCTTTATCGTTTTTTATTAAATTATTCTTCTCATATTCTTCACTAAGATTCTTATCTTTATTAATTGAATTATATGTATCATTATAATCTTCATCTTTTTTTGTATATATTAATGTTTTAATTTTTCTCATAATACTATATTTTTTATTAATAACACTACTTTTTATAAAATATTTTATTTTTTTCTTTTTTTTAAGTTTTTTATCATTTTTACATACAAACGTAAATTTTTTTCTTCCATAGTTCAATTTATATAATTTTAATATTTTTTTGTTATCTGTATTGTTAATATAAAGAATATTTTTAAGGGAAATCAAATTAAAATTTTTACAATTAATTTCAATAAAAAAAAAAAACAATAATAAGAATAATATATCCATTTTATGGATTTCTTGTTTATAGAATACTTAGTTATTTCTTTAAATTACCAATATATGTTTTTTATATTTTTTTTCATCTTTTTTTAATTTTCTTTTTACAACATAGAAATAAATATAAAAGTATTTGCATTTATATAGTTATCCTTTTTTGTTAATTCTTATATTTTATTTTACACATTTTAATATAAAAATTGAAATTATTCGATTTTTTATAATATTGAAAAAAAAAAATAAAAAAAATATGAATACATAATTTAACTTAAATTTATAACTAAGAAAATTTTACTATATTATTTTTACTGTTGAAAATTAAGATTGCATCTATTTTTCTTCTGAATTTACAAATAAATTCAATCTCTTATAACAATTTAAAAATAATCATAAATATACATAATTATACTAAAAAATTTGTTTCATTAAATACTAAAACCAACTATTAAATAATTTTCCGCTTTTTAACTGTATCAATTTTAAAATAAATTTGATTTTTTCATTAGGAACAATTTTATTTAAATTATTTTAATGTTCATTTTTTTTTTTTTATTTTTAATAAAAAAAAAAAAAAAGAAAAGACTATTTTTTTTTTTTTCAACTGAAAAAATTTTATTCCAAAAGATATAAATAATTAAAATTAAACAATATTCAAAAAAAAAAAAAAAAAAAAATAA
>NW_021628226.1:54328-56336 GCF_900005855.1 Plasmodium gallinaceum | reverse complement strand
TTTTTTTTTTTTTAATTTTTCTTTTTTTTTTTTTTTTTTTTTTTTAAACTTTCATTAATAGCAATTGAAAAATCAATATCCGAAGAATATTCTTTATTTGTTGTCATTGATTCCGTTTTATTTTCCTTATTAATATTTTTTTTTTCTTTAATATTTTTTGTTATTGTATTTGAAAAATTCATTATTTCTTTCTTTTGTATATCATTAGTTTTCAAAAATTTATTATTATGTAAATATGAATTATTATCACCAAATTCTTGTCTTTTTATTTTTCCTATATCAAGATTATCTAATATATTTTTATTTTTAAATGGTTCTTCTAAAAAATTATTATCTTTTATGTTACTCATATAATCGTTATAATTATCCACATACAAATAATTCTCATGTTTTATTTTATTTTCATTTTTTATTTTTCGAAGTTCTTCATTTAAAATATACTGTTTATTATATTTAGTATTTTCATTATTATTGGTTTCTTCAATAGAACTAACTAAATTTTCTTCTTGTTCCATATCTTGTAATTTAATATATTGTTCATATTTTTTTATAATTTTTTCGATATTCCAATTATTTCTTAAAGACTGATTTACAGGAATATTCATAGATTTTTCATAACTATCATTATATTTTATAGATACAGGGTTACATGAATACTTTATATGAAAATTCTTTTTTTTTAAATCATCTCTTAATTTTTTATCTTCTTCTAATGCATCTTCTAAGATTTTTAGAATGCATGTAACTCTTTTTTTAGCGAGTTCAATTGCTTCCAATATTTTTAAATAAGATATAGGAGAACCACCTGGTTTTAATATACTAATTAATTGTCCATTTTTATTAAGTGCAACAGATAATTTTGATGACATAAATTCCTCTTCATGTAGTGAAGGATCAATTAGACAAATATCTTCCGAATTAAAATAAGCAAATGTTGTTAAAATTGGTGAATTATGAATTGATAAAGGAGAATAATTAGATTCATCTTGATCAATTATGATTTCAGAATTTTCTACTTTAACCTCATTATTTCTAAAATGAACTAAAGCACTATAAGCTGATAAATAACATGCATCAAATAAGTTTCCATCATTTTCTATCACAATAATGTTAATTAATAAACACCATACTTTTTTATGAGGTATAATGCATAAGGATTCAAAATTTAATATACTACTTGATTTTAAAATTCTTTCAATTAAATTTCTTATTTCTAAACATTCATCATTTATCTTTAAATTATCATTTACACTAGTAAAACTATCTATATCTAAATTTATTTTTATTATTCCTTCATTTGGTTTTTTATCAAATGGTTTCACTATTTCACTTGTAATTCTACATATAACTTTTGTAAATCCAATTGATACTTCTACATTCCCATAATCACCTAAAAAATAAAAAGAAATATTTCTTGAATCCTCAAAATTACGTCCATCTAATCTTAAATTATTTTTTAAATTACACCAAAAAAAATTAGCATTATTTTTACAACTTTTCATTTTATTTATAATAAATGTGGCTTCAAAAATAATATGGAAATTCTAAATTTTTTTTTATTTTTAATAATTCAAAAATCAAATGCCATTTATATTATTTATTTTTCTTATATATATATATGTATTATTTAAACTTGATTACTTAAATATATTTTATATTTTTATCTTTTATATACATCATTATAGATTGTATTATATAAATATTTGTTTAAATGTGAAATTCTTTATTATTTTAAATTAATTTTTTTTTTTTTTTTTTTTATTATTATTATATTTCCTAATTTCAGAGAAATGTTTTATAAGAAAAATTATCTTCATCAAATAATATTTTGTATTTTGAATCTTTTGTTTCTGTAGATTATTTTAAAATGATATATGAATCATCATCATTTTTTTTTTTTTTTTTTTATAAAGATATGCATTTGCATTAATCTTTTATAAAGAGATTCTCTATTTTTGTTAATTTAAAAAATTAAAATTTTACAAATTAAAAAAAAAAAAAAAAAAAC
>NW_021628226.1:41848-53328 GCF_900005855.1 Plasmodium gallinaceum | reverse complement strand
AAAATTTAAAAAAAATTAAAAAAAAAAAAAAAAAAAAAAAAATGTATATATATATATATATATTGCTATTTCATAGAAATAATAAAAATATATTAATTTCTAAAATGAATCATGTATTTATGAAAATTAAATTTTTTAGCATATATTATATTATGTAATCAGTTTTTATCATCTTAATATATAAACAAATTTTTTATAAAATTCCACTTAAAAAAAAATAGAATTAGTGTATAGTTACAAGTATTTTTTTTAAAAAAAATTAAAAAAATATAGCCATACATTTATTTAAAGAAATATATTTTACTAATGTCCAAATATATAGATTTATAAACATTTTTTTTTTTTAATTTAGTTTTTTAATTAAAAAATAGTTAAAAATATTATTTATTTTTTTTATAAAATGTGAGCTATTAGTTGTAGATAAATTATATAGGATGAATTTATTTTGTGTTTTTTTTAAACTCAAAATTAAAGAATTCTAAATGATTATTATTAACAACATATATAAAAAAAAAAAAAAAAAAAAACTTTTCATATTATAGAGATTAACTATTTCCTTTTATTAAATATAGATGATAATTACTAATTTACTTTAATTTGTGTAATTTATTAATGTGAAAATATAATTATTTTTATTTCTTATATTTTTTACGTTGTATTTCTCATAAATAAACTACTTTTTAATGTTAACGTAAACACAGAAACCTTTTTTTAAGATATATTTCCAATTATATGTTCTTATATTTTTTTTTTTTTTTTTTATATTATTATGGAGGTAATAATTTCTTTACTTTTTAAAAATACTTAGGATTCTAATAGATCAAAATAAAAAAGCAAAAATATTAAAAAAGACAAATTAAGAATATTTAACGTTTTAAATAAAATTAATTTTTCCTTTAAACACATAAAAAGATCATTTATTATATAAGAAAAGGAATAATTAAAAAATATAAATCTTAAGAATGTTACTATGCGAATATAATAATCGTAGTACTTTAAAATAAAATTATTGTATGAAATTCTAAATGAAAAAATAAAAGATGATTATGAAAAAGTATTAGATGACATTTTATATAATAAATGTGGAAATATTTAAATAAAAATTACAAAAATTGAAGGAAAGGAGTGGAATATTTAAAAAAAAATTAAACAGAGAGGGGAAAAAAAAAAAAAAAAAATAAAAAAGTTGTACATTCATTTTTTATATGATAGCAATTTAAATAATGTGATTATTCAAAAAATAATAGATTTTGTAAAATTTAATTTATATAATTAAACTTTTGAAAAAAAAAAAAAAAAATATTCGTATATGTTTTATATATATCTTATTATATAAGTATAACTTTATCTTTTTTGTATGACGTTTGATTTATACAGTATTTGTAATACTAAAAATATTTCTTAATGTAATTATTCATTTTTCTTTTTTCTTAATATAGTTAAATAAATTTCTTACCTAATTTTTTCTTTTATTCTCGTTTTATATTTTTTTTTAAACACTTCATAAATACATAAATGAATAAAGTTATTAAATATAAAAAAAAAAAAAAAAAAAACAAATAAGAACAAAAAAATATATATTTAAAAAAGATACATAAATAAAAATTTTCATAAGTATAAGGAGATATTAAAAGATTAAAACAATATATAATAATTAAAGCCTAAAAAGGTTAAAATAATATTAATAAAAAAAAAAAAAAAAGAAAAAAATATAAAGAAAAACGTTCAATACTTAATAAAAAAAAAAAAGACTATTATAAATGTTAAAAGAGATTTAAAAAAAAAAAAAAAAAATTTTCATAAAATTTTTCTAATTATAGTATAAAATATTTTTCTTTTTATTTAAAAAAAAAAAAAAAAAAAAGAATTTTGTTATTAATTCAAAAATTTTTTTTTACTTCTCAACATTCTTTGTGATGTTTCAGCTAATTTCTTCTCATCACTGTTCCTATTTTCATACGAGTTATTTAGATCCATAGAATCTGTATGTGGAAAACAATTCTTTATAATTTCTAACACAAAAGAATTATTAAAAAATTTCTTTTTTTCACAAATTGATACATTAGATAATAAATGTAAAAGATGTAGTGTTCTTTGATACTGATAAATAAAATGAGGCAACAATACAAATTTCTGTGTTTGTGAGTAGAAAGTAACAAAAAAAAAATTATAAAATAAATTCTGAAAATTGTTTATATTTTTATCCTTTTTATCCACAATCAATGATAAAAAAGCTTTGTTTAAAAATATATCAAAAATTAATTTAATTGAATTAAATGGTAGAAATTTAATATTACTAAATATTAAATTAAGAATCTCAATACATAAGTGAAATTGTAATAAGGAATATTTTTTTTTATTATATATATATGAGTTCATTTTTAGTACTTCAAAATTTTTTTTGATGTATTTTTCATCCATTTTATAAAAAACTTTCATTATTTTAATTAATTTAATTTTACAAAATAATATATAAAAACAACAGTAAATAATATAATCCAATAAATTATATTTTGTAAAATTTTTATCTTTAATATCTTTTTTAAATTGATCATTTATTAATAGCTCATTTTCTTTATCAAATAGTAATGAAGCTGATAAAAGAGTATATATAAATTTACTTGAAAAATTATTTGGAAAATAGTTTACTTTTTTTAAATTTTTTTTTACATTAAATGATGATGCTATCATAATTTTTTTTTTTTTCCTTATGAGAAATACTTTATCAATATTTTTATCCATTTTATTTTTATAATATCTACTTGGATAATAATTGTAATCTTCTAAATCTTCATAACTTTTTATATTTAATATTTTTTTTATGTTTTTATGAAACTTTTTCTTATTTATAAAATCTATATTTTTATATTTGTTTTCATCAATTAAACTAATCAAATATTTTACTAGAAAAATTTTTATGTCTTTTATTTTTACTTTATATTTTTTTTTGATATTATTCATATTTAACTGATATGAATTTTTGTGCATTTTCTTTTTTCTATCCTCTTTTTTATGCATTTTTTCATGGTTTAAAGTTAGTATAAATTCTTCTTTTGTTTTTACTTTTAATAAAAGACAAATTAAAATATAAAATAATGATAAGATAAAACATGAAAGCTTTTTATTTGTTTTCTTTTGTAATGCTTTATTTATTCCCATGAATATAATATTTTTAAGAATAATAAAGTTGTTTTCATAAAAAGTTAAATAATAGAAATAAAAGGAACAAATAAAATTTATATAAAAGTTAATTAGATGCAAAAACAAATTATCTTCTAAATCTTTTTCATTACTTTTGTTATGAAAAACTGACTCTTCTAATTTAGAATACTCATTCGAATAAATATTCAATGGATTTAAAAATTTTTGCTCATTTATATTATGATTTTGGTTATTTTCATTGTTATTTATATTTTTTAATTTCTTGTCATTTTTATTTTTTTTTAAGTCATCATTTATTAAAATATTATTATTTAATTCCTTTTTTTTAGAGGATTTATTAAAATATTTTTTATTTTTTTTCTGGTTATTTTGATTATCACTTTTACTTCTATAATTATCTACATCATCTTTTTCACTATCTATCATAAAATTTTTTTTACTTTTTATATCTTCAAGTAAATTATTATTAACAGTTTCTTCTACGGTAGAAGTCGTTACTTCCTTAAATTCGTCTTCAGTTATTTTATTAAGATAATTATCATTTTCATTGTTATCATATTGAAGTAAAATATTATTTTTTATATTAGAATTTTTCTTTTTTAATATTTCCACATAGGTAGAACAAATAATCAAAAAGTTATGAATAATTATTTTATTAATATATGTATTTTTTGAATTAATAAAAATAGAACAGAATGATATAAAAAAAAAAGGTATTTCCGAATTTTTATAAAGTGATATATACAAAAATGAATTTATAATTAATTTTATCATATTAGGTATATTTTTTTTTCTTACTTCTCTTAAATAATAAAATAAATATTTTACAATTTTTTCTAATCCTTTTTCAATGTTAAACATTTTGCAAAAATCAATTAATTCATTTATTTTATCATAATTTTCTACAAAAATATCTATATCATTTAAATTTTTATTTTTTTCAAAAACAAATATACTTAATAAAAATAATTCTACACCTTTGTAAAAAGATTTTTTTAATTTACATTCTTTGTAGTTGTTTATGTTATGTTTTTTGTTAAAGTTTAATTTGTCTAATTCATTTATTATTTTATGATAATTTAATGATATTTTAAAAGAAGTTTTTTCATTTATATTGTCGGAGATATTTTTTTCTTTTATTTTTCTCAATTTTATATTTTTATTTATATCTACCACTTTTTCAACTAATTCTTTCTTTTCATTTATTTCATTCAAATCTATTTTTTTTTGAACGATTTCATTTATATCTTTTTTTTCTTCCCCAATAGCTTTATCATTATCTTCTTTTTTATTTTTTGTTTCTTTTTTATGTTTATTTTCTACAGAAGCGTTAAATTTTCTTTCTTTTTTATTTATACCTTTACTTGAATATTTAATTGTTTCTGTTACAATTTCAGTGTTATCATTAGATTCTTTTTTTATGTTTAGTAAATCTTCAGATACTCTATTACAATCAGTAACTTTTATTTCAATTTTTTTTTTATCTATGTCATCTATATCACTATATAAAGGACATATTTTATTTTCTTTTTCATTATTAATATTCTTTTTATTTACGTTAATTTTTTTTATATTTTTTAAATCAGAATTATCACTATATTTATCACGTCCTTCATTACACTTTTTTTTAATTGTGTTTATATAATTTTCATTATTTTTAACACATATTTGTTCATTTTTTTCTTCTAAACATTTATCAATTTCTGTAAAATTTGTGTTATTATTATTTTCATTTTCTTTCAATGAATAATTTTTTTCTGTAAATAAAGTGTTTGAATCCTTTTTACTTATAGTATTTTCATTTTTATGATTGTTTTTATTTTTTTTTTTTCTATTATCATTTTTTTTATCGTTTTCAATTATAAGTGAAGAAGTAATTTCATCTTTTACATAAATGCTATCATTGAAATTTGTATCTTCATTTTTTATAAGTAAACTTTCACAATCGTAATTATCATTTCTTTTGTTTTGACATTCATATTTTTTATTATATTTTTTTGAAAAGGAATCAGAAATTTTCTTTTTTCTATTTTTTAATTTAGAATAAAAATCACCAATTTTATTTACTAAAATATCTTTAAATTTTTCATTAAAAGTAAAATATTTCAAAAATTTAAAAATATATCTTTTAGTATATATATCAATTAATTGATTATCCAATGAATGTATCATTTTAAAAAAAAAAAATTCAAACGGTGTTGTATTATATTTATTTTCTCTATTTAATAAATATAGTATTTTTAATAATTTTACAAAAGTATAATAAAATTTTTGTAATTCAAGTATAATTAATTTTTTAAAATTTTTTAAATTTAACAACTCCTTTTTTTTTGTTTTCTTTTTTAATAAAAGCTCTACATTTATGTTAATTAAATGTTCTTCAATTAATGTTATAATAATAAAATAATTTCTTAAAAAAGATAATAATTCTGTTATAAAATCTTTCACATTTTTTATATGAGTCAAATTATTTTTTTCTTCTTTATTATTATATGTATCCAAATAAAAAATGTTATTTAGATTATTATGTTCATTTTTAATAAAAGAAGAAAAAAAAAGAAAACGATTAATATATATATTTAAGAAACAAAAAATACAATTAAATATATAATAAATATAAGTATTGTTGTAACAGTTTAATCCTTTTAACTCTAAAAAATAAAAAATATTAATAAAAAAGAAATTCTTATAAACTTCTTCTTTTAATTCTTCTTCATTTTTATTATTTAACATAAGTTTTATTTGTGAATCCTTACTAAAAAAATCATTTATGTTTATATTTTTAAAACTAAAGTTTTCTATTTTATTATTTTCTTTTCTTTTTTTCAAATTATTTGATTCACTTAAATCTATAAGATAATAATTATTATTTTCTGTAGAATTCAAGCACTCCTTATTTTTTGTAATTAAATTATTTAATATTATGTTAATCTCATCTGATGATATTTTAAAAATATTCTTAAAAATTTTGAAATTCGTAATATTTTTGCATTTTTTAAATAACAACATAGATGAAAATAAATAAAGATCTTTAGAATTTTTTATAAATAACACATATATATGTTTTAAAGTTTTATCATATTCTGATTTTTCATTTAAATAACATTCTTTATTTTTATAAAAGAAATCAACATAAAGAAGATTGTTATAAATAATTTTTTCATAAAATTCATTAAGAAAATTGGTTGATAATATTTTCGTACACAAATATAACAAGTTTAAACATAGATTGCGAAATTTAACATAAATATAAATGTTTGTATCCGGTTCTTTCAAAGCATTAAAAACACATAAAAAAAAATTTTGATAAATTGATTTTATAATGTAATTTTTTAATATTTCTTCTTCATATTCAAATATTTTATTTTTTATGAATAGTAAAAATAACTTAGTCATCATATAAAATATTCGTAGACTAAAAAATCTAATAATACAACCCTTATTAATAAAACATTCCAATAAAAAATTTATAATGTTGTTTAATAAAAAATTGTTTGTATCACTTATTTTTATATTATTTTCTTTTTCCCTCAAATAACTCTTCTTTACATCTTCACGATTTTCTGATTGAATTCTATCATTATTTTTTATTAAATTGGAAATTACCATTTTATTACTGAAATCATTATTTTTATTTTTAAAATATTCATTATTCAATTTATTATTTAAATCATTTTTTAAATTATTATTCTTCATATTCATCTTTCTTTTAATTTTATTCGCATGAATTTCAAATAATATATGCCATAAATTTTTTTTTCTTTTATTATTTTTAAATAAATTAAATACTAGATTTAATAATAGGTAGCAATTGTAATTATTAAGAGTAGAATTATTATGTTCATATCTTTTGTTTTTAATAAATCTATCAATTTTAGCTAAGATGAACATATATATTTTATATTTATTTATTTCATTTATATATTCTAAGCTTTTCAACATACAAGAAAATATTTTCTTAATAACAATAATATATTCATCTTTAAAATTATTTTCAACACATTTTAATAAAATATCTAATATTTCTAAAAAGTTTTTATTGTAAATTCCTGTTAATATATCTATTACCATTTCATGAATGCTTTTCTTTTTATTATTTATATTATTATCATTTATAATACTATTATTTTTATAATTCCATGTATTATTTTCACATTTATTCTTATTTATATAAAAAGAGTTGTTGTAATTACAATTGTAACCGTTAATATAATTATTAACGCTATTATTATAATAAAAAGAATTGTTATTATTAAAAATATAATCACTGCTATTGAATAAATTAGTACTTTGAATACTTTTATTAATGTAATTACTATTATTTCTATAATGATTATTAATATAAAAATAACTATTGTCAATATTATTATTAAAAACATTTTCATTATTGTTTATATTGTAATTAAAAATGTTATTATTAATATTATTAAAAAAATGATCGTTATTATTTATATTGTTATCAAAAGTTATATTGTTATTTGAAGTAGTATTTACATTATTAAAAAAAACATTGTTGTTATTAAAAACAAAATCATAATTATTTAAAACATTTTCATTATTATTTAATGAATTCAGAGTATTCGAATTTTCTATTTTTATTTTGTTTTCTTCCGCATATTCTTCTTTCTTTTTATTAATTATGGGAAATTTATAATTATTTGAATTTAAAAAAGGGTTGTGAAAATATTTGAAATTTGAACTACATTCATTTTTTATATTTTTCATAAACGCTTCATCAGATTCTTTATTTACATTTGATTCATTTGTATAAATGCTCTTAAAATTATTTTTAGCCAATTTATTTAGAAATGAAAAAATTAAAAAAATTAATTTTAAAAAATAAATTAAAGATAAACATAAATTGTTTTTAACTTTATTTATCATAGCTTTTATTTGATTAATAATAATTTCAACATTATTTAATAAAAATTCTTTATATCTATTTTCATTATCATAATAAAATAAAAACTTTTTTTTATTTTTTAAATTAAATAAATTAATATATATATTTAAAATTATATTTACAAACAAAATATTTTCATCTTTTATATCTGATTTAATGGGGATGATATCTTTCTTTTCTATTTGATCTAAGTCTTCTTCAGAACTTATAATTAATGATTTTGTTTTGTCTACTCTCTGCTTTTTTTTTTCTTTTTCTAATATTTCATTATTTTGGGAGTTTTTTTCTTCATTTACACTTTTGTTTATATTAATTTCATTTTTGTTAATTAATTCTTTTTCCATATTTATTTTTTCGCTATTTGTACTTTTTATTTTCATTTTTTTTTTTTTTTTATCATTTTTACAGATAGATAATCTTTTATTTACACTTTCATGACTTTCATTTTCGATTAAATTATTGCATTTATCTAAACTACAACTTATACCTGTTTTAATTCCATGAATATCATTTTTATTGCATTCATTTAAATTTTCATCATTACCTTTTTCATTTATAAATTCCTTATTTTGTTTATTTATATGTTTCTCTTTGTGTACTTCATTAGAATCCCCATTATTGTTTATTGTAATAATATTGTTACTTTTAGATTCACATTTTTTTTTATTTTTTATGCATTTCTCTTTTTTTATTTCATTAAATTTTTCTATAACTTTTCTTTCTTTTTTTTTTTTTTTTTTTTCAAAATTTTCCTTTTCTGTAGTTTTATATATCTCAACATTTTGAGTTTTTTTTTCATGTAAATTATTTATAGTAATATAGGTAGGATAATTTTCATTTTTTAATATTTCATCATAAGAAGATGAACTTTCATCTTCATCAACCGAAAAATAGTTTTCATTAATTATACTAAAATTTTTTGAGTAATACTGCCAAAATATTCTATATATAAGCTCAGAAAACTTTTCATTAGGTGAGATAAATGTATCATATTTCGATATTAATATACAAATATACGATAAAGAATTTATTAAATTTTTATGATAGTTATAAGAAAGATTTGAAGAAAAATACAAAATTTTAATAATTACCAATATATACTTTTTATAAATAGCTTCACATGTATTTTTAAATTGTTTATCAGATTTTATTTTATTTTCATATTCATAATTATTCCTTTCTATATAAAATGTACTTTCTTTTAAATTTCTCTCTTTTAATATTTCATTATAGATTATTGCAATAAATTCGGTGTGACATATTTCTTTTATTAAATTTGTTATAAATAAATAGTGTCTTTGAAATTTTCTAAAAGTAAAATTTTCAAAATTTTTTATAATATATATTAATTTCTTTTCACATTCATCAAAAGAATTATATTGAAATATAAATTTTTCAATGATATCCCTAACTCCATCATTTTTTATTAGATTATTCATATATAAATCATATTTACTTAATATATTATCAATGCTTAAAAGATGACATTCCTCCTTACATATTTCCATATCTTACAAGATGAAGAATAAAAAAAAAAAAAAAGAAAAAAAAAATTAAAAATTATGTTTATATAAATGAAACATTGTATTCTATAAAAGTAAATCAGAAAAATTAAGAACCATGATAATTATAAAAAATGTTATTCTTTTCTAAAAATGACATAAGAAAAAAAACAAAAAAGAAAAAATAATATAAATATATATATATAAGTTTTATTTTATATTTTTCTTCATAAAAATAAACCTATTTATTATTTTTAATTAAAATTTTGAAATTTTATTGGAAATATATAAAAAAGAAATATACATATATATATAGACGAATTTGTTCAGACATTTAATGATCTCTAAATAATAAGTTTTTAATAACAAAAATTTAAAATGTATGTGTTAAATAAACTTCAAATAAGATGAACATAATTAAAACAAAAACATTTGCATAATAGAAAAAAAAAAAAAAAAAAAAAAAATTTTATGGATATAAAATTTAAAAGAAACAATTTTTCTATAAAAAAAAAGGAGATTTCAAAAATAATAAAAATTTAGCAAATACAATTCATATAATTTTGAAAATCCAACAGAAAGTTAAAAATGCTATTTCACGAAAAATTTTAATAAAAAAAAAAATATTTAATTTAGATATTGTAAAGCACTATAATGTATAAATATATATATATAATTATGTAATATTAATAAGGTTATAAAAATTTATAAAAAAAAAATATATAATAATAAAAAACATAAATATTCACTAAAATAAATAAGAAAATCATATATAGAATATCAATATGATAATAAAATATAATTTAAATCATTAATGAGAAAAAAAAATGAGATTGTATATTATATTACTTTTATAGAAAAGTATAACACAAAAAAAAAAAAAAAAAAAAAAAAAAAAAAAAAGTAAGGATTACATATAATTTAGTTTTGAAAAGTAAATGCATTTCAATAAAGATAAAAGTTTTTAATTAAACATTTTGTAAAAATAATTATATTTCATTTTTTATTTAATTTTAATAATTCTCTTTAAAAAATGTTTTTTTATGTATAAAAAAATATATATGCATATAAATATGATTTTTTTTAGTTATCATCTCAAATTTTTAAAATAAATAATTCATGATTAATTTCATAAGGAAGCAAAATATTAATATAAAAACTATTAATTAGGAGATAATTCATATAAATATTTCCTTTTTATTTTATATTATTTTTTTTTCCTTTTTGGTATATATATAAATTCGAATGTTTAAAAAAAGAAATTGATCACAAAAAAACTTAAGCTATAGAACAATATACCAATAATTAACAAAAAAAAAAAAATTAAAAGTAAAATTAAATTATAAAAAAGGAAAAAACAGTTTGATAATAATACAAATAAAGCATAATTATCATAATTTAAACAAATCAGTTGAAAGAAAAAATAAGAACACGAAAAAGTAAAATAAATCAATATAGAATAACAAAAAAGAAAGGTCAAATTAGATACAACATAGTAATTAATCTGATTTTTTATATCATTAGGTAAAAAAAAAAAAAAAAAAAAAAGAAAAACATTATTGTTTATATAAAATCCACTTCATAATCGTCCACTTTTATTTTAAGAAATAAATAAATAAAGTTTTTATAAG
The DNA here is from genome assembly GCF_900005855.1 of Plasmodium gallinaceum. Lineage (NCBI taxonomy): Eukaryota > Apicomplexa > Aconoidasida > Haemosporida > Plasmodiidae > Plasmodium > Plasmodium gallinaceum. The sequence continues at coordinate 42,130 of NW_021628226.1, read as the reverse complement.
TGGAAAAACAATATTATTATTGCAAAGAATTAAAATTTTCTAATGTGAAATTTGTTAAAATATTATGATGAATTTCATTAACATTCTTGTAAACATTTATTATAAAAAAAAATAATAATGTATTCTTATATATATACCATAAATTTTTATTTTAATTAGCTACTATATTCCTTTTTTTTTTTTTTTTTTCTTTTTTTTTCTTTTTTTTTTTTTTTTGAATGATAGCAAAAACATATATCTATAGTACATCTTCCTCTGATGAAGAAAAAAAAGTAGAAACTA
>NW_021628226.1:23006-41842 GCF_900005855.1 Plasmodium gallinaceum | reverse complement strand
TAAAAAAAAATAATAATGTATTCTTATATATATACCATAAATTTTTATTTTAATTAGCTACTATATTCCTTTTTTTTTTTTTTTTTTTTTTTTTTTTTTGAATGATAGCAAAAACATATATCTATAGTACATCTTCCTCTGATGAAGAAAAAAAAGTAGAAACTACAATAAATGAAAATAGCAATAACTTAAAATTTAAAAGAAGAAAAATAAATAGAAATAATAATAATAATAATATCGATAATAAAAAAAGTAACATATTTAAAGATATTGGTGTATTTGAAAAGCATAAGTTAAAAAACGATTTAAAAAATGATAATAATACCAATAATATTAAGGGAGGAAAAATTTTCAAAGAAAATAATGGACATGAAAATTATATTAAAGGTGTAAACAATTCAGAATCAAAAGATTTTTCTTATGAGTTAATAAATGAAAAATTAAAAAATAATAGTAGTTCTGATGAATTTGAATTAAAAAAAATTAAATTTAGAGATGGTAGTTATTCAGATGAATTAGAAAATGAGAAATCAAGAAGCAATAGCAATTCTAATAGAAATGTTCATTTAAAATTAAGTGAAAACAATATTTATAGAAAAAATTCTGAAAAAAAAAATAATGTAAACAAGAAAAAAGAAGAAAGATATTATTCTAATAATAATGATAGAATTATGGATGAAATATGGTATACTAAAGAAGAAGAATATATTGATTCTTTTTACAATATGGATATAGAAGCTACTTATGAGAAAGAAAAAAAAATGATAAATAATTTTAAAACAAGAGTTAATAATTTAGGAAAGAAAGTAAATCAAAAAAATTTGGATAATAATTTATGGGAATTGAATAAATTAAAACAAGGTGGTGTGAATTCAACTTACAATAAATTACAATTAGATAAAATTAATGAAGCTAATAACACGAATGAAGTAAAAAAAATTGTTTTAACAAGGATAATGACTCCATCCTTTATTGATAAACTAAAAAATTTTAATGAAGATGATATCTCAAAAAATATTCTTGATAATTGGAATAGCATTTCACATGAAAAGAAAAATAATTCCACTTCCTATTCTAATGTAGTAAAAGATGAAACATGCGATTTTGTAAAAGCAGCAAAAAAAGGAAGTGAATTTTTAAGATATTTTAAAAATGAGAATGAAAAGTCTAAAGCAAGGGATAGATATTGGGAGATAGAAAATAGCAAGTTAGGGGAATTATTAAAGTTACATAAAAAGCAAAACAAATTAAATGATGAAAGTAATATAAATTTACATAATGAAGAAGAAAATAATGATGTTTTTGATTATAAAAAGGATAAAATGTATAGCAATATTTTTAATTTGGATATCAAAAAAAAAAATACATTAAAAGATAAAGAAGAATTAATAAAGTTGAAAGAATCCTTGCCTATTTATAAATCAAAAAAAGAATTATTAGATGCAGTTTATAATAATAATATTATAATCATTGTAGGGGAAACAGGTTCAGGAAAAACAACTCAAATAGTTCAATATTTATATGAAGAAGGATATCATAAAAGTGGAATTATTTGTTGCACACAACCAAGAAGAGTTGCAGCAGTTTCTGTTGCCTATCGGGTTTCATATGAAATGAATGTAGAAATAGGATCATTAGTTGGTTATACTATAAGATTTGAAGATAATACAAGTAGTCAAACAAAAATTCGCTATGTTACAGATGGTATTTTATTAAGAGAAACATTAAATGATAAAGAATTGGATAAATATAGTGTTATAATAATGGATGAAGCACATGAAAGATCAATTAATACAGATGTTTTATTGGGAATATTGAAAAATATTTGTTTAAAAAGGAATGATTTAAAATTATTAGTTACTTCAGCTACTATTGATTCAAAAAAATTTTCCGAATTTTTTGGAAATGCACCAATTTATAATATTCAAGGAAGAACTTTTAAAGTACACATAGAATATTTAAGAACTCCATGTCATGATTATATAGAATGTGCTGTACAAAAAGCAATAGAAATTCATGTGTCAGATAATAATTATGATAACAATTTTGGTGATATATTAATTTTTATGACTGGGCAAGAAGATATTAATGCAACATGCTATTTATTAAGTGAAAAATTTTATGAAGTATATGAATCTTATAAAGAATCAAAAAGTAACAAAAAAGATACTATTAATAAAATTAGAGACATAGTTAATGAAAAAGAAAAATTCTCTGAAAAGGATAATAAAAAAAATGACCAAATTCATCATATATATCCATTTTATGTTTTCCCAATATATTCTCAATTATCTAGTGAACAGCAGAGTAAAATATTTCAAAAATATGACCTTAGAAAAATAATTGTTTCTACAAATATAGCAGAAACTTCCTTAACACTAGACGGAATAAAATATGTAATTGATACTGGATATTGTAAATTAAAAGTATATAATCAAAAAATAGGAATGGATGTATTGCAAGTAACTCCTATATCCCAAGCAAATGCGAATCAAAGATCTGGAAGAGCAGGAAGAACAGGTGCAGGAATATGCTATCGATTATACACAGAAAATACTTTCTTTTGTGATTTGTATCCTAATAATATCCCCGAAATTCAAAGGAGTAATTTATCTAATGTTGTGTTATTATTGAAGTCATTAAATGTTCAAAATATATTTGAATTTGATTTCATTGATATACCTAGCAAAGAAAGCATAATTAACTCTTTATACGAATTGTGGATATTAGGTGCTATAAATAATGAAGGTAATTTAACAGAAATAGGAAAGAAAATGATTTTATTTCCCCTTGATCCACCTTTATCAAAAATTGTAATTTATAGTGAAAAATTTGAATGCACAAAAGAAATATTAATTATTGTTAGTATGCTTTCATCTCCTTCCATCTTTTTAGAGTCAAAAGAAAATAGTGAAGCTATTGAATCAAAAAAAGAAAAATTTACAGTACCAGAAAGCGATCATTTAACTTTATTAAATATTTATCTACAATGGCGTCATCACAATTACTCTTATAATTGGTGTGTGAAAAATTTTATTCAGCATAAGTCACTGAACAAGGCTAAAGAAGTATATTCTCAATTAAATGATATTATTAAAACATTAAATATGAAAAATATTTCATGTAATAATAAGTGGGAGCTTGTAAGAAAAACAATATGTTCTGGATATTTTCATAATGCAGCAAAATTAAAATCATTTTCTGAATATATTAATTTAAGAACTAATGTATCTTGTCATGTACATCCGAATTCTTCATTATATAATATAGGTTATACACCTGACTATGTCATATATCAAGAAATAGTTTTTACAACAAAAGAATTTATGAGAAATGTTACTACAGTAGAACCTGAATGGTTATGTGAATTAGGTCCTCTTTTTTTTTATATGAAAAATATGTAAGAATTTAAAGAATAGAAAATTTTGTAATTTTTTTCAGTTATTCAATTGATGTTTATTATATATTATTTTCAAATTCTAAATTTGTTTATGATACATAACTTAATATATATATATTCAAAGATTTATACAACCATATATTTTTTTTTTAATTTATTATTATAAAAAAATCTATATATATATATATATATATATTTTCAATTTTTCAATTATTTTTTATTTTTTTTTGTTTTTATTTGTTTTTTTCTTTTATTATTTTATTTTTTTTTTTTTAATTTCCACTTTACTTTTTTCTTTTAAAATATTTTTGAAAATAAAATATAATTTTCATTTATTTCTTTGATTAAAAAAAAAAAATAAAAAGAGTTCAATAGGACAAAATGAAACAAAAAATCTTAAACCTTTAAATTATTTAATATCTTCATAAATATTAATATTAAAATATAATAAATTGTACCTATATTTGAATTAAAAAAACAAGTTTTCTTAATATTTCAGCTGTTTAAAAAAGAAAAACATACATTTTGAAAATATTATGTGATTGATTCATTCAAGGATTTTACTTAAAAAAAAAGAATAAAAATCATTTTGTTTTTTTAACACTCATAAACTTGTAATTATCTATAATAAATAAAGATATATTCATTTTTTATTAGAATAATTTGTCATAAATCTGATATACTATACACATAAAATTTAATAGGAATTTATTCATTTTCATTTAATATATACTTTAAGAAAGATTTTATAAGAATTGAAACTATTTAGAACAATGAATTTTACATAAATTAATATATATTAAAATGGCAGAAAAATTGTCTTTATAAAAAATAATACTGAATATCAAAATTTTTAAATATATATTAAAATTATGAAATATACGTGCAATTTAAGTTATAAAAACTTTTTTAAATATATATATATAAAAAAAAAAAAAATATGTTTTATAGTTTCTGTTACAACATTATGAAATATATAATATTAAAGCAAAACAAAATAAATTAAAACAATAATTAAACATATAAATGGAAAATTATTCAGAAATTTTAAAATGAATATGGTTAAAAAGCAAAAAAAAAAATTTTTTTTTTTTTTTTTTTTTTTTATTTCATATATAAATAATAGCTATATTAATTTTTCTTATTGTTTTTGTTTTTTTAATATATATATAAAAAAAAAAAAAAAAAAAACTTATTTAAAACTATATATTATTATTATATTGTAAAGAAAATTTAAAATTTTTACATTAATAAAAGATTTTGTGTTTGCTATAATAAAAAATAATATATATATATATATATTTATATCATTAATATATTAAGTGTAAAAATACGATGTTAAAAGAAAAATAATCGAAATAAAATTTTCAAATAAAAAGTAAATACATAGATTAATAAACAAAATGATATATAAATTTCATTTTTTTTTTTTTTTTTTAATAAAACATTATTATTTTAGTACTTTTAATTAATTTAATTTTTTTTTTTTTTTTTTTAATTTATATGTTTCATTTATAAGAAATCATACAAATGAATCCCTAAAATTTTTATTCTATATATTTGAAAATGGATATAGATAATAATTCATTAAGTTTTTATAATCTTAAAAAATATGAAGATCATTTAAATAATTCAAATAAAGACGTGAAAAATATAAAATCTAAACAGTGTAATGGGAATAAAAAGAAGCTGAAAGAAAAAAATAATATAAATGTAAATGACATTCCTTGTCAAAATCATATAAGTAATTCCAATCAGAGTTTTGTAAGCTTCTCTGATGATTCATCTTATTTAAGTTCATTTTACAACAATGACATTTTTGATGAAAATTCAGATCATATAAATGGTCATGGAAAATTAATAAATAACATTCCATGTAATTCGGATGATTCTGATAATTCGTTATCTGAATATGCATGCTACAAAGAGCAAAAAAAAAATTATATAAATAATATTTTGAATGATAATAAATGTAAATGCTATGAAAATGGAGATTATTCGCAACATATTAAAACACCTGAAAAGAAAAAACACACAGCTAAAAGTCTAGAAGAAAAAAATCGAAAGAATTCATTTAATTTTAATAACAACCATAATGCTACACCCATTACTCAAAAAACATATAAGAATATCAATATTACTAAAAATATTAATAGTGCAAAAGAAAATGATGTTGAAAATCAAAAGTCTCTATATGATAAAGAAAATAATAATTATAATGTTGATAAGAGTATTATCAATAATAGAAATGACTGCCATGATAATAATAATAGTGAAAGTAATAATAATGAAGAAGATTTATATTCTGTTATAAGTGGTTCAGAATATGATAATAAAACAAATGATATTCACAAAATTAATGTGTGTGATAACAGTAATTCAATCGATAATGTAACAGAAAAAAAAACAAGTAAAATAGAAGAAATAACAGTAAAAAGTAACAATGTGAATTCAATGAAAGAAAATAAGTTTACTGATGAAATGGAATATTTAATGAATAATAAAAAGATGAAAAATATACAAAAAAACGTTCTAAAAAATTTTGATTCGAATAAAGATAAAATAAAAGATACTGACTTTATTATTAAAAATAATTATGAATTTAAGGAACTTATTGCATCAACTATTAATATGTGTTATCCGAAGATAAAAAATGGGAATGATTCTCATGATATTTTAAGAAACATGGAGAAATTATCAAAAATTGTTATATCTGATGATAAAAATAAGGAAATATTGAATAATGATGAAGAAGAAAATACTAACAGTTTATATGATGAAGTTGACAATATTTTAGATAAGAGAAATAAAATGTACATTGAAGAAAAATGTAAATTGCTCTTAAAAAAAAAGGATGTAATCAATAAAGATAATTTAGATAATAAGAAAATTGAAAAAGATTTAAATAAAGGTAGTGAAAATTTAGATAGTAGTCAAATGAAAAGTGAGAAAATTAAAGGTATTACAGAAAATAAAGAAAAAGAAAATAATAATAATAATAATAATAAATTAGATAATTTTATATATTATTTAAATCATAATATGATTGAATTAAATGATAATATTTGTAAATTATATAATAGTACTTGTGATATTACACAAAGAAATTATTGCACAAAAAATATTATAAATATAGTACCTCAATTAAATAACATATACGAAAATAAAAATTTATGCTATATTAAGGATACTCCTAATTTTAACGAAATATCTAAGATAATACCAGAATGGAAAGATTCTTTTGAATTATTAAACAAAAAAGCATTAAAGGATACAGAGGATATGAAAAATATATTGCATAGAATAGAAAATATAAGGAATGACTTAGATGAATTAAATAAAGATCTAAAAGAAGATAAAAAAGAATTTGAAAAAATAAAATTTGAAACTGTTGAACATGAATCTATGATTTCTTCTTTTGAAAAAAAAAGTAAAATACATATAAAAGGAGTATTAAAACTAGATAATATGTCTTATAAATTAAAAAAAATTCATAATATTTCATCAAATAATTTAAATAATTTTACAATATCAGAGCATGTTAATAGATTATTAAAATGTATAGATAATTCATTAATAGATTATTCTCAAAATTTTAATGAAAAAAATTTCGAAATTTTAAGATTTCAGAATTTAGATAACAAATTTGACATTTTAACCAATACTGATGAAGAATCTTGCTTTGTTATGAATATTTTAAATGAAGAGTTAAAGGAAATGATTTTAGAAAAAAAAGAAAAACTACAAAAAATAATAAGGAAAACACAGTTATATAATATTTTGGACACAAATACATATAAAGAACATATAGGAAATACATTAAGTAAACATAATATATTAATCAATCAAATTAAAAATAATTTACAAAATAAAGTAATTTTATTATTTGATATGTATGAAAGATTTTTTAAAAAAAATATGAAAATAATAAAAATCTCAGATATACATGTAAAAGATTATATAAATGAAAATATTAAAAAATCTTATATCATTAAAACCTTTAATGATACAAAAAAAAATGTAGAGAAATATTTTATGAGTATAAATTTTACTCGAAATAAGCCAATAGATCATCCTTTTTTTATTTATCATTGTTTAAGTGAAAAATTTGTTTATAACTTTATAACATTTGTTTTAGATCCATTATCTGAACAAAATCAAAAGAATTTTATGCAATATTGTTCTATACCAGGTTTTAATTCTTTTCTATTTTCACAACAAGTTATTAAATTATATAGGCAGGAAGAACAATTTACAAAAAGCGATATTTCTTATGATTTCTCATCAGCCTATTCAAGAATTATGTGTTCAGATTTATATGATTTTTCTCATAAAAATTTACTGAACAATGTAAAAGAAAAGTGGAATGATGAAAACCAATATTTAATTTCATTAAGGAATGCATCAGATAATTTTTTTAAATCATTTATATCAAAAAATAATTATAATAGTTATTTTACATCCAACTCAAGTAATGGGTTTAATTTAATTCAACATATACCTGATTCATTAACACATATGTGCAACAATTATACAGCTATCTGCTACGATAATTTTAATAATCAAGGTGCAGTTTTAGGAATTGCAAAAAATGAAGATGTAAATAAATTAAACCTTTTATCATCGTATTTACATTCATCAACTAGTAATACAAATAATAATACACAGAATAATAATACGGCCAATAACTTATTTAATATAAATAAAAGTAACATATTTACAAATAATTCACCAAATAATTTATTTAATAATAATAGTATCACTAATAATAATATATTAAACAATACATCTAATATATTTGGAAATAATAACTCATCTAATTTATTTGGAAATAGTAACTCATCTAATTTATTTGCAAAAAATCCATCTGAAAATGCTACAAATAATATATTTATTAATACAGCTAATAATTTATTCAAAAATATTAATAAGACAGATAATCTATTAAATAACAATACAAATAACTTATTTGATCAAAGTAAAAGCAATATATTTATAAATAATCCATCGAATAACCTATTTAAAACAAATGACACTACAACTAATAATACATTGAATAGTACTACTAATTTATTTGGAATTAATAATTCATCAAATAATATATTCACGAAAAATTTAAATTCAAATTCAGCAAATAATTTATTTGGCAATTCAACAAATAATATGAACATTAATAATAGTAATAAAAATAATTTATTTAATAATAATATCACATCAAATATTTCTAACAGTTTACAAAATAATAATACTCCAATTAGCAATAATAACTTATATAATAAAAGTTGTACCACTAATTTTTTTAGTGGTAGTAATAACAATACAAGTGGATTTTTTAATAAAAATTCATTAAATGTTTCTAATAACTTATTTAATAATGATAAAACTACAACTAACATGAATAGTAATATTTTTTCATCTTCTAGTCTTCAAACAAATGTAAAACCTAATAATTTTACTAATAATAGTATATTCTCAACAAATATAAATAATAATAATTCATCATTATCAAATAATGGCATGTTTTCATCGACATTAAGAGGAAATCAATTCATGAATAATAATTCAATTCTATCAACTAATGATTTGAATAGACAATCTAATAATATTTTTTATACTAACAACAGTAATAATAATTCTATGAATATAAATAATGTTAATAGTAGTATATATGATGCTAAATATAACTGTGATAATTTAAATAGAAGTAATTATATAGGGATAAATTCGTATAATAATAACAATAATAATAGTAATAATTTATTTAATAATAATAATAGTAATAATTTATTTAATAATAATAATAGTAATAATTTATTTAATAATAATAGTATTTTTAACAATCAATCGAATATCTTTTCAGTAAATAATAACTCCAACAGTTTATTAAATAATAATAATTCATTTTCATTAAACAGGAATGCAAATATTTTTTCAAATAATACTTTATCATCTAGTAATACAAATAACTTATCAAAAAACAATTTATTTAATATTTCCTCAAACAATTTATCTAATAATAGCAATAATATATTTTCTAATAATAATAATAATAATAATAATAATAACTTATTTAATAATGCAAATAATATATCTACTAATAATTTATTTAATAATAATTTAGGAGTTACAAGTAATTCAATTAATAATAATTTATCCTACAACAATAATAGTTTGTTTAATCAAAAAAATAATTTATTAATCTCAAATAATAATAATAATATTAATACAAATACAAGTATGTTGAATAATAGTAGTATATTTTCATCAAATAATAACCTTTTACAAAATAATAATTTCTCTACTACTTCATTAGATAATAAATCAACTAGTTTATTTTCAAAAGATAATAAAACTACAAATAATATATTTGACAATAGATTATTTCAAAATCAAAATAACAATTATATTTCAAATTCTAAAATTGACATAAGTGGAAAAAACACTTTTGGAATTACTGCAAATTTATCTAATAACTTATTTCAAAAAAATTCATTTTCGACAACTCAAAACAAAGGAGAAATATCAAATTTTAATTCTTCATCTTTATCAAATAATTTTAATGTGTTAAATAACATTAATCCATTTCAAAAAAATAATGAATCCAATTTTCCTTCCTTTTATAATTCAACAAACAATACCTTATTTTCTAGATAAAATTCTAATGGAAAATTTTTTCTAATTATAGAATAAGAAATGATTTATCATTAAAAAAAAAAAAAAAAAAAAAAATTAAATTTTAATGATTCTAGAAAATTCAAAAAGGAATAATATTAATTAAAATAACAATTATATTATCTCAAAAGAAAAAATTTATCTAAAAGTTAAAATGATTAAATTCCTTTAATTTTAAAAAATTATATATTTTTACATTCATATAAAAACCTTAAAAACAATAAAAAATAAAACATAACAACAAGAAGCAATAAAGAAAAGATGAAGAAACAAAAAAAAGAAACGAGTGTTTTATTTTATTTAAAGATTTAAGAAAAGTTAAATATAAATTTTCTAGGTTTATATTAGTTTACCACACAAAAACTAATTAAGTTTTTTTTTTTTTTTTAATTTTAATATATATTGTTGTCTTTTATATTTAGTCTTTCCTTTGTTAAATTGTTTTATATTTTTTTTTTAAATTTAAACTTTTTAAAGAAATTCGTAATTTACATAAATCAATAATTATTTTATTATGGTAATATTAAAAATAAAAGTATACATATATATGTTTGCATAAAATAATTTTTTTTTTTTTTTTTTTTTTTTTTTTTTTGTTTATAAAAACTTGTGAGTTTATTTTATCTTAAAAAGTTTTAAATATAGAATATACAAACAAAAATAAACATAAAAAAAAAAAAAGTAAAAAATAATTTTTATTATTTTTAGTTTAAGTAATATGCATATACAAGTGTATTAATAATAATAAAAATATATCTAAATGAATTGAATATACTATTATTACTTCCACCTCCATAACCTTGAGATGACATAGTTGTTTCATTTGTTCCGTCGCTATCACTTCCATCACCACTTGAGACATCATGCATAGGATAAGGTATATCTTCGTCACCTATATCTTCATGATCACCAGATCCATCAGTAGATCGTCTACTTCTGGAATGTCCACCACGTGTATTTCCAGGTGATAAATTAATTGTAGAAGAAGTAGGTTCAAGTCTATTAGGTGATGAAGAACCACTTTGAGAAGGTGGAACGTTTTGACTACCTCCAATTACTGAAGGTGTACCAATCATAGGATCAACAGGAGTTCTTTGTCTAGTCAATTCATTTTGTATGTGTTCTTTACTATGATGTGCAGATATATGATAATACACTTTTACAGAATGGTTATTAACATTACATTTACAATAAAAATGAATATCACTTTGATCATCTTTTAATTTATCAATGTTACGTTTGTTTAAATGTAAGATTGTTTCTAAAACTTTAATATTGGCATTATATAATGATTTATGAGGGACTACAAAAATATCTTCACTATTGAATACATCTTCTATTCTAACCAACTTGTCATTATTATTATATACCTTATCGAAACACACAAAATCTTCAGCACCAGATACTGGGCATACTAAACCAATCGTTTTTTCAATACCTAAATCAGTAACTATTACATCTATTGTTTTATTTTCTGTTATTTTAGTATCTACTACTTTATAATTTGGTGATGCACCAGTTAGATCAATACCTTCATAAGTATACGCATTTCCTCCATGTATAAATTTTACTTGTTTAGTGTCACTTTCTCCATAAGGAAGGCTTGTAGTTGAATCTGAAGGAATTACATTAGAAATTACATATCCATTTGAATCAGATGATAACGAAAATAAATAAGAACCATTTGGTAATTGATATGTGTTATTTGGGTAGTCTGCAGATGTTTTAAATACTAAAATATCTTCAGTATAAACTGAAATAGGACCCCCACCTTGAATTTTACTTAAATCTGTTAAATTTCTTAAATCATTAAAATTTACATCAATTCTAGATTCATCGCTAAATGTACAATACACATGACTATGATTAAATACAAAGTTAGAATGATTTACTGGGAAGAAAAATTCAATCTCTGTTAAATTTTCTTCATTTTTTACAATCTTTTTTTTTATTAAGGTGGTTTTTTTTTTATTAGAGTCTGCAGCATCAAAGACATGTGAAAAACAATCTTCATTCACTGTTACTTTCTGTGGGTGTTTAAAATAAAAAACCTTATATAAACCATCTTTTGTGGTCTCAATTTCTGATGTAGGTACCACACAGGTTTTTTTGCTGTCGATATCTGCGAATCCATATGTATATGCTTTATTTGATGCGTTATCGGTCGTTAATTCACAACCTCTTTTTCTCTCGGGAATATTTATTTTTATTACATGTACCTTATTATCATCTTTACGATAAAATAAAAATACTTTTGTTTCGTTAGCTAAAACAAACTCATAATGACTATCATTAAATTTACGGTTAGTGTCGGGTTGAAAAGTTTCATTACTATTATAAATGGCACATGGATATAGTTCCTCACTCTTTTTAGCTATAGAAAAGTAGTAATTATTTATTTCTTCATAATTTTGTAAAGTATAATCATTAGCTAGTTTTGGTTTAAAGGAAGTACAATAGATATCATTTTTGTGCATAAAACTGCATGAAAATTCTTCCTCTGTTTGGTTACGAACCTTCACAAAAATGTTACCTCCAATTATAGTTAACCTTAATTCTTCATTATTTAAAAGTTTCTGGCTATTATAAATATTCATTGTATCTTCCCAATTTACTCCTTCATCATAAGAAATTTTACATCTACCTAATAAATTTGATGGAGTACCCAATATATTTACTTCGGCTTGTGCATGAGTATCAGTTTCTGTTTTTTTAATACACATCATAATAAATTTCTCACGTTCACTTCTTATATGTACCAAAGGACCTGAATAAAATGCTGGAACATCATTTTCATTAAATCCACTATTTCCTATTTCTTTCAAAGACCATGTTAAATCTTCTTCTGCTATTGCAATATAATATTTTGTACATCTAAAAATTACTATTAGTTTATCTTTTGTCACAAAAATTGAAAATATAGTTGGCTTTTTATTAATCTCATTCTTTTTTATTTCCTCACTACTTTCCCACTCAGTACCATCTGTTGTTTTATGCACTTTAATTGTACATTTTTCGTCAGATTCTATTTTAAATGCATAAATCTTACCTTTAAAATTTACGCTTGTATAAACTATTTTATTATTACTAGGAAATTCTAAGTTAGTTATCTTTGTATCCTCAAAAGTCAGATCTCCATATGCGTTTTTAACTTTTAGAAAAAACAATACAACCAAAAAAAAATTTAAAATTGACATTTTCTTTAAGTAGGAAATTATCATGTATTATATCTGAATTTTTAAATGATTTCAAATATATACAGTTATGCTTATATACAAACCACGGGTTTTATAAAATTACATTAGAACATCTAAGAATAGAACAAAATTAGAATAAAGTATAAATTTCCAAAATAATAAAAATTAAAAAAAAAAAAAAAGAAAAAATATATATAAATATATAAATATACATATATATATATATATAATAAGATGAAAAAAAATAATTAAATTAAAAAAAAAATAAATAAAAATAAAATATAAATTAAGAACTTTTTTTTTTACACCAAATGAGAAACTAAAAAGACGAAATGGTCTACTTCAGGAAAAAATTTTTCTCATGCTTTTGCACCTTTATCTGAATTTTAGCATATAAAGAAATAATAGATAATTAAAAAATAACATTTTATTAATACATGTAATAGAAAATAGACACTTAACATTTTTCTTTCTTAAAGTTGCATTTAAAAAAAAATAAAACCATAAGCATAAGTGATTTAAAGTGAAATCATGAAATGCTCAACAAATAAAATATGTTGTAAGTGCATTCAAATTTGAATAATTAAAAATAAAATTATTAAAGATAATTTCCTTTCATTTAATTTCATTAGAGCAAATTAAAATTTTCATAATTTAGTTATCTTGATGATATGTAGCTTCTTAAAGTTTTACATATATATAGTTTTTTGATTTTAGTTTTTCAATTTTTTTTTTTTTTCATTTGTCAATTTTTTGCCACATTACACCACTATGTAATATTATCATGTGCAAAAAACATAAAACAAAAAAAAAATATTAACTCTTCTTATTTCATTATATTAATTATTTAATAAAAAATTGGATTTTTTTTTTTAAATATTTTACTTGGTTTCTATTTAAAAATGCAAAATGAAATAAATACATAGATAAAATATTATTTTAATTTAATAAAACTTTCTTGAAATTATATAAATGCAAATATATTTATATATATATATATGTGCAATTTTTAATCTACACAAATATCATTAAAAATAGAATATTTATTGTAATATAAATTTTCAATACTTTTTGCTGTATTATAATCTCCAAATATCTTTAATAATAGGGAAGAACTTTCAATTAATTTTTTTACAAATTCTTGATCAAATTGATGTATTTCTTGATTTGCCCAAAAAATTGAAGCTTTCTGTAAGTTCTCTAGAACATCAATGTTTTTAATTTTTTTTTCAAAAATATCTATCCAAAAAGTAGTAATTAAATGAATAATACCCTCAATATCTAATTCACTTTTTCCTTTAGATTTTTCCCATATATTACTTTTCGGTATTTTACTATCTATTATCCATTTATTACCATATTCTGAATCTAATATTTTTTCAATAATGGGTGATAAGGTAGTTGATAATATATGAAAAATGTTTAATATAATATCTAATATTACATATTCATTATTTATATAAATATTACTTTGAGTATTCATTAATAATCCATGAATTAAATTTGAAGGGTATATTCTCCTATTATTTTCATCTATTTTCAATTTAAGTATCACATCATCATTAATATTCTGACTACTTAATAAACTATGTGCATTTATTATTATATGTTCACTTGAATTATATAAATTTTTATATATTATATTACCAATATTCCACGAAATAAATAAGTATGAATTTATTGGTATGTTATTTGAATAATTATTACCATGAATGTAACAAAAAAAATCACGTGCCGAAGTAATATTAATATTTGTAAAAATATTATTCTTATTTATATACATATTATTTGAATTACCATTCTTTTTTTTTAATAAAATGAAATTTTTTTCTTTAATATTATTGTTAATATTTTCTTGATTCAAGTAGCTATCAATAAAACTTTTATTATTTTTTAAGATATTTATATCAGTTATTTTCTTTTTATTTAGTGTATATGGGTTATTTATCATATCCTCCACAGATTGAGAGTATACTGACAAATGACTATTAACTCTTGATGAACTTAAAAAGAATTTTTGATTTTTGTAATCATCTTCACAATCCTTGTCTATAGTTGTTCTGAAATTAGTTGGGTTTATTAAATCTTCATTTGAACTATTTTCATGAGATGCATTATTATGCAAATATTGACAAAATTGTCTTATTACATTTATACTGCATTGATAAATAACATTTAATTTTTTCTCTATATTGTTTTTATCTATATTATATTTATTAATAATATTATTAGTTAATGCTCTACATTCTAATATTTTAATAGGTGGATAATAATAATATTCTAATATATGAAATACTGCAGTACATTCGTTATAAATTTCAACATTTTTAATAATAGTGTATTTAGATGTATTTTTAATATTACACTTAATTTTAGAATTTACACTATTAATATCCCAAAAAATATTTAAATCACATGATTCGTTCATAAAGTTATATTTACAAAATCCATTGATACTTGAAAACATTCCATCGCTATTACACCCAAATTCACTACAACGTAAAGAAGATATTTTTTCATTTGGAAATTCTACCCAGTTTCCCTCTGTTAATACTGTTGACTTCATTCCTTTGCTATCTGATAAATTTAAAGTTTGTCTAGTAAAATTGATTATTAAAATATATAAAGATTTATGTGCTTTTCTTAATCTTTTTTTCCAATCATAATTTTTAATATTAATTATGAAACTTAAAGGTAAAATATCTAAAATATCTTGATATTTATAAACATTATGTAACTTTGCACTCAATAATGCATCATTATTGCTTTCATCTTTTTTATAAGAATTATTTAAATTATCTTTTTTCATTTTTTCTTTTTCTTCTAAAGTTCTTATATTTAAAATTCTTAATAATCCTTTCTTTAATTTTTTTTTATGATACTCAATGAATTTTTTTCCTTCTTCTGTTTCCAATATATTTATATAAAATTTACTATTATATGTATTATCAAAACTATGCTTTACTAAAAAATAATTCTGTTGAGAAAAAACTTGTTTTTTATCATTCTTTATATTCATACCTATGATTGCTGAAGCCACATTATCACCTAATAATGGGATATCAAAGCGAGCATTTAAAATATATTCCTCACTATTTATAACAACACAATATTGCAAAATACCATAAAAATTTCCCATAGTTTTCGTAAATTTAGCTATACATTTTTCTTCACTTTTACTTTTTAAACATTCTGGAGGATTAATTGACCATATACCATGTTTTACTGAATGCATATATCTATAAAAAGCACAGCTTGTGCCATTCAATATTCTTATTTCACATTCTCTATTTTCCATCTTTTTTTTTTTTTTTTTTTTTTTTTTTTTTTTTTTTTTTTTTGGCTTTGGTTATAGCTATAACAGATTTATTGTCCCATATTAGTATTTTTTCGGTTAATTATTTTTTTATTTAAAAAATCAATGATTTTTATTTACCAATTTTTTTTTTTTTTTTTTTTTTTTTTTTTTTTTTTTTTAAAAAAAAAAAAAAAAAAAAAAAAACATTATTTTTAATAAAAATACAGCTAAACAAAATAATTTCTCTTCTTTCTTTTTCTCTTTTTTTTTTTTTTTTTAAATACTATTTATATTATTATAGTATAATATAGTTTATTTCTCTTTTTTTTTTTTTTTTTTCATTTTTTTTATAGAGAATTTATATGAAAAATAAATATATATATATATATATATATTTTTCCTTTTAAAATATAATATACACAATAAAGACTCCTCTTTTTTTAATATTTTTAATGAAATAAAATTGTTATTTAAGAAAAGAATTCTGTTTTAACTGTCCTTTGAAAAAATTAGAAAATTTACATATTTTTTATTTTATTACTTTTCATTATCTCCTTTTTCTTTTTTTTTATTTTTTCTTGAACATAATACGTCCATAAAAATTTTCCCACCTAAAAAATACATAATGATAATTTTTTTTTTTTTTTTTTTTCCCCTATTAACATTTTATTTTATTTATATATTTTTTTTTTTTAATTTTTCAAATTATCCTTTTGAAGTGATGTTACATATAAACTCATTTCCGCCATATAATTTCAATGATTTTATACTGAATTTTAAATGAAATATAATTTTACAAATTTTAAATAATATATAGGGATAAATAAAATATTAAAAATTTTATCTTTATGGTGTTTTTAAAAGAAAAGTAACATAAATATTCTTACATTTTTCTTTACAATTATAAATTTTTAGTATTTATGAATTATAATAAAATTTTTGGTTATATAATATATAGGTTTTTAAACATTTATAAAATTAATAAATTCATTGAGCATTATATAATTATGTAAATTAATAACAAAAAGAAAAAAATTATAAATTAGTTGTTTTACTATATAAAAATAACTTCATATATATATATAGTAAACTATATATTATATTTAAAAATAAACTTAATTATATTTTTCATTTTTGAAGATTAAAAGAAAAAAATAAGACACTTTTATTGCATGCCTTTTAAAATATGTTTTTTTATTAAGTAAAACAAAAAAAAAAAAAAAAAAAAAAAATTAAATTAAAATAGCAATCTTAAAAGAAACAAATTATATTCATCTTCTGGGTAGTTTGTTCTACAATTTTTTATCAAAAAAAAAAAAAAATATATTAAATACATTTTTAAGTATTTTTTATGTATATATCGAATAATGAGTAATACTTTTTAACTTTCAAAATAAAAAAAAAAAAAAAGGAATAAATTCATTAAAAATTTGTAATAATTATCATGAAAATAATACAAATAATCTAGTATCTACAACAATAAATAAACAAAAATATCTCACGAAAGTTAATATTTGTATTATTTAAACTACTAATAACATATGTGTAATTAAAACATTTATTTTTATATTTTGATAAATTTGGTGTTAAAAAAATTTTCATTTTACTTCAGAGTATTTTTTTTATATATTTTCAATAATATATATTACTTTTAGTTAAATTTATATTCTTTAAACTATTTAAATATATATTATATTTTTGATGAAAATCGCTTTAAGAATTTTAGCTTATTTACAATTTAAACATAAAGCAATATATTATAAGAATTAAAAAAAAAGGTCAACAGAGTTATAAATATATTGATTTTAATTATTTGTTAAAGCTATTCTAATATAAATAATATTTACTTTTATGAATGAAGTATTTTTCTTCTCTTTTTTTAAGTATATAAAAATTATAAAAAATAAATTATATTGAAAAATTTAATATATATATATATATATGAATAAATATTTAATAAATTCTCTATTTTTGTTTCTTTTCATAAATTCATTTTTGTCAAATACTTTTGTAATTGTGAATTTAAATTTCCATAAAAAAGTAAGATCAAATACATTTCTATATAGTTATACTTAATATTTTAAATTATTGTTATTTTTAATAAAATAAAAAGTGTACTTAATTCTAACTAAATTTTTTAATAATATTAGGTAATTTGGGAAATTCAAAATAAAAAGTAAAAAAAAAGAAAATTGTAACCATAAAAAATTTAGAATATATAAAATTTTAGATTGTATCGTATAAAACTAAAAAGAGTTTTTTTTTTTTT
>NW_021628226.1:20725-22006 GCF_900005855.1 Plasmodium gallinaceum | reverse complement strand
AATTTTTTTTTTTTTTTTTTTTTTTTTTGTGCATATATAAAATGGTGGCAAGGATTTTTACANTATATGAATTATGTTGTTATGAATAAAAAATAGCAAACAAAATCTACACAAAATATCAAAACTTTTTTCCTTTTTTCTTTGATTGTCTTTGCATTTTTAAAAATTAAATATTTCTAAAATTTTTATCTCTAATAAACTTTTTTAGCTCCTTTTATTTTATATTTTTTTCTAGTTAGATATGTTAAAACATTATAATCATTTTTTATGTTTTCCAGAATCTAGGTTTCAATTCCTCCTTCCTTTTATATATTGTTTTAATAAATAATTTTTTTATTTTGCTTCATAAAATGTTAAAAAAAAAAAAAAAAAAAAATTAATAAAAAAAATATGAAATTATATATTCTTTTTTAAGTGTTGTAATTTTGGTATATTATCATATAGATATTTTGCTTGTTCTTTAATATTAACATAAATGGGATGAATCATCTTATAAGCATTATTTATATATGTATCATTTATATAATTATAAAGAAATATAACCCATGTTAATAAATAAAAAAAAACATTAAAATTTATAAAAGATAAAATATTTCCTAAAAGATAAATTATAATAATAACAGTTATATTTTTCATTCTATTGTTCCATAATAAATATTGCCTAATAATTGTTAATTTATCATTTAATTGTTCATATAAATAAATTACACAATATTCTATTTTTTCTTTAGATATTATCTCTAATTTATCATCTTCCTTGTATTCTGATATTTTATGTACTTTAAGAAATACAACTAAACCACTTAATAAAAGCAACATTATACATAATGTACATATTATTTGTAAAAACGTTTGATTTAAAATATATAATAATATATATAAAGAATTTATCGATGAAAATATCGATAAAGTTACAATATTTTTTGAATTAACATTCATTTTTTCCAAATATAAAAGATTAAAAACTTTTTAAAAATAATATAAGTATAAAATATTTTTATGTTAAATAATATAATGAATAAAAAACAAAATAAAGTATTAAAAGAAAAAAAAATAATAGATGAGATATGAAAAAAATGCAAAAAAAAAAAAAAAAAAAAGGTTTAAAAAATTAAATGAGGATAAAATTATAAAAAAACAAATAAGATTACTTAAAAACAAATAAATTCGTAAAAAATAAAAAAAAATTTCAAAAAAATGGAAAAAAATTCATTATTTTTCTTTAATTTAAAATTCACAAATATTAAAGAATATATAAAAAAAAAAAAAAAAAAAAAAATA
>NW_021628226.1:14406-19725 GCF_900005855.1 Plasmodium gallinaceum | reverse complement strand
AAAAAAAAAAAAAAAAAAAAAAAAATACGGAAAAAAATATGATACTGTACATATATTTTTTTTTATTCATATGTATTATATAATTTAAAAAAAAAAAAAAAAAAATCCGGTTCATATCATTTTTATATAATTTTCATTAATTTTTTTTTTTTTTTTTTTTTTTTTTTTGGCTCTTTTTAAATTTGCATAAAACTATTTCTATTTTTTCTTTTAATTATTTGATAATTCATGTTAAGAGTAAAGGTTTGAAATATTCAAATGGTGTGTTAGGAAATGTAAAGGAATATGAAAAAAAAAAAAAAAAAAAAAATTAAAAAAAATCTTAAAAAATTCTCTATAATAAAGCTTGCAATTTTAGACTTTTTTATCAACATATTTATAATTATATCATTATATTTTTATGTGCAATTTGGAATTAAAATTTAACCAAAATAATTTATTCATTTGATAATTTGATTTACATAAAATAATTTGTTTGAATTTTGAGATTTATTGATCCTTTTTTAAGTAAAAAATTTTTATTGTAAGATATTAAAGAAATCATATCATGATAATCTTATGAATGTAATTTGTAAGATTCAAATATATTTAAAAAAAAAAAAAAAAAATATATTTTATTCTTGTAACTTAAAAGAAAAGTGTATTGTAAATAGAATTTATTTATTTTTTTTTTTTTTTTTGTGTTTATAATTTGTTATAGAAAAGAAAAAAAAAAATGTATTTATTATTTTTTTCTATAATACTTCATAAGATTAACATTAAAAATATATTATAAATATCTTAATATAACATATATTTGACAAGCAGTAAAAAACGAAAAAAAAAAAAAAAAAGAGGAAAATAAAGAACAAAAAGGAAAATAAAAAAAAAAAAAAAAATGGAATATAAGAATAACAAGAAAATGAGGAAAAAAGGAAAAATTAAAAATATAAAAAAGTAGAAAAATAAAGAAAATAAATATCAAAAATAAAAATTTTAAAACTATTTAGACTTAATCATTCTTAATAGTTAAATCAAAATAATGAATATTAATTAAAAACTATTTTATTTTTATAAAAAATGAATAAAAAAAAAAAAATTAATTTTTAAATAATGTATAATTTTTATTTAATTATTTAACATTTTATTTATTTTTTTTTTTTTTTTCCTAAATATTTACCAATATAATAATGGCATTATTAGAACATTTACTCAATTTTTAAGACTATCTAAAGAATAGAATTTATTTATTTTTACATCATGTTCATTTGAATCATACAAATTATATGTTAGATTCGAGTCATCATTTTCTAGAATTATGGTTTCATTGCTATTATTATTGCTCTTCTGATTTAAAAAAAGAAAAAAAAAAATATTGTAATTTTTAGAGTATAAATTTATGTATCATTAAAAAAAAAAAAAAAAAATTTATAATAAATATTTATCCTTATTCTATTTTTAATTTATATATATGTATATTTTTTTTTTTTTTTTTACAAAATTTTTAATTCTATTTTCTCGCATTCTCATTACTTCATTATGATTATACTCTACCATATTGGCTATTTAAAAATAAAGAAAAATCAGAAAAATGTATTTAAGAAAAATTTTACATGAAATAATTTTTTATAAAAGTATTAACTTTTTTTTTTTTTTTTTTTTTTTACTAAAAGAAATAGGATTTTCTGTATATGCTTTAACATTTTTTGGTGATGGAAAATAATGAAAAAATATTGGTCTATTTTTTCTATGTAACTTTTTTATTCTCTTTCCAATTGGATCATCATTTACTCTAAAAAGAATATGTCATGTTTATCATAATTATAAGGAAATAATTTAATTATATTTATTTTATTATTTTTTGTTTATTTTTTTTTAAATTACTCATCTATTTCTTTTAATACTAAATGCTCACTGACAAAAGAAGTTTCTGAACTGCTAAATTCGCTATCACTGCATAAATCTAAAATTTGTTATTTATTTTTAAATTTGTAAAAAAAATAAAATTTATAATATATTTATATATATATACGAACAAAAAGGGAAATTTAGGTAAAGTGTTTTTTATTATTAAATGTACTTGTATTAAAATCTGAATCATTAGAATATAATGAATCAAGATAATCATTGTAATTTGACCATAAATTCAATATATTAACTACAATAAAAATTTGAGAAACATAAAAAATTATGTAATATTTTAATTAAATTTTTATTTTGAATAAATATATTTTTATTTTATATTTTACAAAGTTTTAATAAATGTCTATTTTATTTATAAATGCCTTTTTTTTTTCTTTTATACATACTTGTTTCTTGATCTAATTTGTCCTTAAAATCACCTTCTGTTTTTATTTCTTTAAAACTGTTTTTATTTTGTTGATTTTTTTCAACAATTTTTTTTATATCATTTAGTTGTTCTTCTATTACTTTTACGGGTTCTTTATAACTATAAAGATAAAATATTCATTTAAAAGTATGATTAAAATTAAAAAGAAAAATAATATAAAAAAATAAAAAATAAATAAATTAATAGATTAATAAAATGAATTAAAAACTATATTTTTATATTATATATTCTTTTATCTATACGATATAATGGTTCTTATTAATATTTTTACACAAACTATTACAAAAGCCTACAAAAAGGGGAATAAAAAAAATTTTAAAAGATTAATTCAAAAAATAACTAAAAAAAAGGATAAAAAATAAAATTATTTAATTAAAAATATAATTGTAACATTAAAATTTAAATTAAAATTCATTTTTTTTTTTTTTTGTTGTTTGTATTATTTTTTACATATCTTATTCCCTTGATTGAATAATTAACTATATATTGGCTAATGTTTAACAGTATGTATCTTTTAATAAGTGTAATTATTTTTTTAAATATCCATTCTGTTAAGTAACAAAATATAACACCTAATAAAAAGGAATAAAAATCTAATAATTACAATGTTATAATAAAAAAGCATATATACTTATATTCAAATAATTAAGTTAAATAATTAGTGATATTTATTATATATAATTCATTTTGTTATTTTATTATTACAAGTAATTATTTTTTTTCTACTATTGTATGCATAGTTTCGTGAGGTTATGAAAAGGACTAATAATATTATCAATAAATAAATCACAATAATTTTAAATCCCCTTAAAAATTCTATATTTTTTTTTTTTTGTAAAATCGTTATCTTAAAATGTTTAATTTCAAAAAGTTATTTTATTATTTTATATTTATTTTTTTTACTGGTCATAGATTCATGATGCTTTTTTATTTTTAATAAAATTTGTATAATTTCACCAAAATCATTTTTAAGCCCCTTTAAGAAAATATCAAACCTAAAAGAAAAAAAAAAAAAAGTATGAAATTTTATATATATTGTTTCTTTTATAAAAGATTATTATTTTCTTTTTTTTAATATATACCTATTTGTATTTTCTATTTGTTTTACTTGTGCATTTTCTATTAACTTCATATTTTCTAAATTTGTTGTCATCTGTCTTGTTATATACAAAGAAGTTTCTGCAAGTTTATTAATCTTTTATATTTATGTTTTATTTTTAATAAAAAAAAAAAAAAAAAAAAAAGTTATAAAATAATTATATTTTTATATTTATTAAAATGATATATATATTATATTTTAAAAAATTTTAACATTTTCTTCTGTTCTCTTATTCCATTCTGTTGATTGTATATAAAAACATATATCATCAATATGATTTAATTCCGAATGATATATTTGAAATGCAACATCAGACATATTATTATTTCCAGTACAATTAGTTATAATTTTATATTTTAAATTTTCACATAATTTTTTTTTTAATTCCATATCTTCATGTAGTATATGTTCTTTTGGCATATTGTTTTTATTATATATATGATGGTTATCCTCAGTTAAAAATGGCCTATCATTTATTAAGTGAGAGTTATTAATATCATCAAAAGTTTCGCATGGATTTTTTATTTTTTCTATCTTTTTTAATTCATCTAAACTTAATGATTTAGGAAAGTTTTCGTTTTGAAATTCATCAAATAAATTATGATTATATAAATATATTTGTAATTTACTTAATTTTTTTGTATTTAATACACAACCTGAATTTTCATCAGGGAAGTTTCTTATTGATTTAACGAAAATACATCTTGTTTTTGCTAAAGCTAATAATGATTTATTATTCTCATTTATTTCATTACAATTATACATATTTAAGTTATTTAATTGTTCTAAAACATATTCATAACATTTTATTTCTTTTACATATATATTTTCTTCAATATTTTCATTTTGACTGTTTCTAGTTTTTTTTTTATATTCTTCTTCTGCTTTTCTTTTTGCTTTCAATATTTCATCAAAAGCTTCTTTACCTCTTTTAATTCTCTCTGTCAATAATACTGTGTTATAAGAATACTTAAATTTATATTCTCTGTAAAACCTTAATTGTACAATTATTATAATAACAAAATAAAAATATATCATAGTTAACTTTTTCTACGAAAAAAATACTTTTTTTTTTTTTTTTTAAAGTATATTACGAAATTTCTGGAAGTATGTCTTATATATATATATGTACTTTTAATTTTGTTAGTCTTTAAAATTTTACTTTTTTTTTTTTTTTTTTATTTTTTCTTAATAATAAATGTATTGGAAATATATATTTTTTTTTTTTTGAAAATTGTTGAAAACTAATAGATATATATATAATATACATAAATTTACTATATGTTTTATTTGTACTGTTAATATTTTTATTATAAGAATTTATTTAATTTCTATTTTATTTTATTTTATTTTATTATTTTTTTTTAAATATTCATTCTTTTAAAATTATTATAATATCATTACTAATTTTTGCATATAAAAATGTATAATTTTCTTAAATATAAAAATTGTATATGCAAAATTTATTACAATATATATTTTTTATTTTAATTAGATGAAATATAAATTTAGATTAAAAGAAAAACAAAAAATTTCTAACTTTTTGTAAATTCATAAAAAAGACAGAATTATGTTTTTTCTTTTTTTTATTATTGTCATACTTATTTTCCACATCATTTTAAAATTTTCCCATAAATAATTTTCTTACATTATTTTTGTTTTTAATTTTAACTTTTCATTTTTTAGATAGCAAGATGTTTCTATGAACAAATTCCATACTGTATAAATGTGAAAATCAAAATTTCAGGAATTAGATTTATTAGTTAATAAAATATTATGTGTAACGTTTTTCTTTTTTTAAAAAACTAAAGAATGTATTTTAAAGAATTATTTTTTACAAAAAAAAAAAAAAAAAAAAAAAAAATTAAATAAATATATATAATAAAATAAA
>NW_021628226.1:5392-13406 GCF_900005855.1 Plasmodium gallinaceum | reverse complement strand
AAAAGAAAAAATTGAATAAATATATATAATACAATAAAGTAAATATAAAAGTAAAATAAATGTATATACATATATATATATATATATATATATATATATATATATATATATATATATATATATATATGTGTATTTAAAAATATATATTCCTTTACAAATATAGGTAATGTTGAAAATAATACAAAAAAAAAAAAAAAAGTTTAAAAAATTAAGGGTTTTATAAAAATTTTTAAATTTAAAATAATTAATTATTAATTTTATAAAATATTCATAAAATTCATATTTATAAAAAACGCAAAACAAAAATTTAATAATTATTAAATAAAAAAAATACAATTAAATTATTGAGAACTTAATCCCCTAGAATCATCTAATAAATCGTTTGAAGAATTATCAATTGTATCGTTATTTTCTGAATTTTTGTTATCAAAAAATTCCTTTGTTAATTTATGAATATCTATATCTTCATTTTGATAATTTTCAATATTAGTAATGTCATTAGTTAAATTTTTTTCATTAAAGTGAAAATTTCCTTGTTCTATATTTTTTTTCTGTAATAGAGTTTGTTTAATAGTTCCCTCTATATTTTTAATTTCTTCATCTGAAAAAAATCCCCTTAAATAATTCTTATCTAATTTTGTAAAATTTTCTAAAAGAGATTCTAATTTTTCTTCTTTTTCTTTATTTTCATAATCTGAATATGCTTCATAATTTTTACATTGTTCATCTACCTCTTTTATAATATTTTTCATTTCATTTAATAGAATTAATTCTTTTTTTTTTTCTTCCTTAAAATTTTTAATAATATGATTTTCTTCTTTAGTTAGTAAATTATCTTTTGTGCTTTCATCTTTCCTTTTATTTATAATTTCATCTTTTTTTTCATCTTTTTTTTCATCTTTTTTTTCTTCTTTTTTTTCTTCTTTTTTTTCTTCTTTTTTTTCATCTTCGATATCAATGTAATCTCTTTCATAATTTTTTAAA
Organism: Plasmodium gallinaceum; assembly: GCF_900005855.1. NCBI lineage: Eukaryota > Apicomplexa > Aconoidasida > Haemosporida > Plasmodiidae > Plasmodium > Plasmodium gallinaceum. The sequence goes on along the minus strand of NW_021628226.1, from coordinate 12,422 downwards.
AGTTTCTCTGAATATTTATTACCTATATTTTTATCGTCATAAATATTTTTTAAATTGTCAGTAATTTCTTTATGTTTTTCTTCTGATTCATTTTTATAAGTGAGAAATTCCTTTAAGTAACTATTTCTATTTAAATATAATAATGTTTTGTGAGGTGCATTCCAACTCTTACACAAATGAACAAAATTTTCTAAGTCATCATCGATTAGTTTTTTTTCTAAACAAATACTATCATATCCTAAACTTCCTAATTTTTCTACATAATTTATATCACTTATGTTAATTTTCGCTATAGTAATTATTTCAGGTATAGTATAATTTATAGCTTTTACTGCATGATTATATTCATATTGATTATTTAAAAAATCAAATTCATTAATCATAATTATATAACTACCACATTTTGTAGCAAAATAAATGTCATTGTAATCATGCACTTCTACAATTGCTTGTGTTCCTAAATTAACACAATAATTTAACATATCTTCAAGATCATTTTTTAAATATGATAAATTTAAAATTACTCCATCAGCTTTATTTTCAACAGCCAGTGCAATTTGAATAGGATGAATTATCACATCATCAACAACTATTGCTGGTCTAACTTTTCTGGGTAATGTTCTAGTACTTTTTATTACTTCACTTAAATCATTTAGCATTCCATCAGTTGATAAATTATCAGTATTAACTATTAATACATCAAAACCAATTTGATGTAACAATAAACTAACATTACCTGGATCTGCTAAATTTAGGAAACTATTTTGATATACAAAATTTGGATTTTGTGAAAAATTATGTTCTTTCTTTTCATTTTTTCCCATCCCATCCATTAAATTATTATCTCCTTTTTTCCAATTAGAACTACAAAAAACTTTTCTTTTTATATCTGCTATTAATGATAATCTATGTTTCTCATCAGAGTTAACTCTTTTTAAATTTTCTGTTAATTTATTATTCATTGTATGTTGTAAATATTTCATTCGTATTTGCAAAGGATTATTTTCATCACAATTTTCTTCTAATAATTTACTTACTTCATATTTTTTATTTTCAATTATTTTATTTACATATTCATATGCTAAATAAGGATTTCTGTGATCTCTCCCATGTAATGTTGTGTATTTTTTTTTTCTTGTTACTTTATCTTTTCTTTTAAATTCATTATAACTATTTATAAAATATATTCTATCACTTTTTCTTTTCTTATCATAATTCAACATCATTTTTATTAATATATTTCTATTCCTTTTTATAGAGAATACAGTCATATGCCTTACCTTTATAATTAAAATAAATAATAGTAAAATAAATTTTTTCATTTTCTAAGAGCATTTCTTCATATATGTCAACTATATTTATTCTTATTATGTCATTTATTTTATCTACCAATTATTATTTTGTTTAATTTATAATTTTATTTATTTATTTATTTTTTTTTTTTTTTTCATTTATGTGCTTTTTAATAGTTATCTCATCATATTTACTAAGACTTTTTTCTTCTTTTTATTTATTATCCTTTTTTTTTATAAATAATTTTTAAATATTTCATTATCATTTTTATATTTTATTTTTTATTATAATAAATTTTTGCTACACATTTACTTTATTTGCTCTTTCAATTTGTTTTTTTTTTTTTTTTTTACATATTAATAAATATAACTATACATTTATTTTAAAAATTTTTAATATAATTATAATAATTTTATTTTTTTCAATATATATATTTATTTATATGTTTTTTTTTTTTTTTTTTTTTTTTCAAAATATATTCTTTATATGTTATTTGTTTTATTTTTTCTCATTTTTTAGAATAATTTGTTTTGTTTTGTTTTATTTTTTTTATTTGTTTCATATTTTTAAATGTTAATTAATTTTTAAAAGAACAATTTCATCTTTTACGTTGATTAAATTTTTTTTTTTTTTAACTTTTTTACACCTTTAAAAGTTATATGTAGTTTTTAATATTTATTAATAATTTATTATTTAATCTTCTTTTTAAAAAGCTAAAATATAATTATATTAATTTTTTTTTTATTTAGTGAATTATTTTTATCTTGAATATGAATATTTAAAATTACTCTTATTTTAAATTAGTGTTATGAATTATTTAAAAATGAGAAATGATGAAATTCTAATAAGAAACATTAATATATTAGAAGAAGTGGGTAATAATTTGGTAGAAATTCTAAAAAATTTAGAAAGCATTTTATATCACTTAGAACCATTAAATAATTATGAGGAAAAAGAAGATGATATATTTGCAAATTTAACTGAAAAGAAAAATGATATAATACTTTTATCAAATGTATTATATAATAATATTAAACATGTTAATAATGTTCTACATGATTTTATTAAAACCGTATCTCCTTCATATACTTACTATAATTCATTTTATTATAATGATTTCCTTATTATAAAAGAAAAAAAAAAATATGAAAAAAGAGAAAATGAAAAAGAAAGTATAGAAGATAACATAAAAAGTATAGAAGAAAGATCTTTAATTGTAAAAAAGAGAAGTAATTTAAATGATGACAAATTAATTAATAATAATGAAATAATAGAGGGAAATGAAAATGCTATTAGAATAAATAATAATTTAAATATGATAAAAAATGATGATTTTTTATCACACATCATTGAAGAAAATACTGATACTTCAAATAAAAATGAATGTAAAGACATAGAAGAATCCTTATATTTTTCTTTCCTTATAGACTTAGAATATGCAAATTTATTATATATGAAAAAATATGAGGAAAAAATTGAAAAGTATTTAGTTGAAATGGACTAATAACAACTTAAAAATACACATGTATGATATGTATTAATGAAATTAAAAACTAAATATATTAGCAAAAATGAAAAATTGATATACTCTAAATTTTTTATAAAACTACTTTTTAACAGAATTTGATAAATATATATGATTTTATATTTTTAAGTATTAATGAAAAACGAATATTTTTAATGTTTATATAAAATTTATCTTGAATTTTTAATTTAAAAATGAAGATATTCTTTCAAATTATTTCATTTGTGTAATATAAAGAAATCATGAATATTAGATATTTAGTTTTTTTTTTTTTTTTTTCCTTATTATAATTAAATTAAAAGCATCAAAAATATAGCGATACAAAGTAGTATACATGATAAATATATTTTATTCATTAAAATTTTTTAAAATGATAAAAAAATTTCATTAAAGAATAATATATATAAAAAGTATATTTTTATTTTTTTATTATTCTTCGAAAAAAAAAAAAAAATTCATTTTATGTATGTTCATTTGTCATAATGAACAAAATATTAGCAAAAATAATTTTAAATTATTTTTTTATAATTTTTTTTCCTTTTAATGTGTTGTTTTAATTTCACTTTTTTTTTTATCTTTTTTAACCTTACACAATTTAATAACTAATAGTTTAAAAGTAAAAAAAAATATATTTTTTTTATTCATATAGAAACATTTAGTACTTTTGAAAATTATTAAAGTAGCAAAAAAAAAAAAATACATAATAACAAATTTTTATTAAGATAACTTAAATAGTTTTTTATGACCGCTTAATTAAATTATATATATATATATATATACATATATATATATATACATATAATATTCATAAAAATATATAAAATTGAAAGAAGTAGTTTTAAGCTTTTAAGTTCTTAATTTTATATATATGAAGTAATAAATAAAAATAAATATTACTTGAATCATAAAATAACAAAATAAACGGAAATAAAGATAATATTATAAAAAAAAAAAACTAAGTTTGATACAAAGTAGTCTGATTAAATATGTAATTAAAAAGAAAAATATATATATAATTATAAAGAAATATATATAAAAAAAAAAAAAAATAGAATAAAAATTTTAAATTTAAATAATTTGCTACTTATTTAACATCTTATCACTGTTTTAATAACCAGTAGTAAAAATGAAAAACGTAAACATTTTTCATTGAAACACTTTTTTATATATATGAAAAGCAAAAAATAAAGGATTATAAGGTTAATTAAAAAATAGTTACTTTTATATTTATGTTTCAAATTTTAATAAAAATTAAAATGTTATCAGTATAATAAAAAAATGAAAAATAGATAAGAGAAAAATAATAAAAAATATGCAATTAATTTTTTTATTATTATTTTAAATAATTAAAAGGGAAAGAATTATCTGTATTAAATGATTAAAAAATTGTTTTCTACTTTAAGAAATTTTATTATTCGATATATTACACAAGAGTAAGTATTCATTAGAATATAACCATTAGTTCAAACTCATTTTTTCTTTCATTTTTTTATTAGTAATGGATAACAAGGAAAACTAATCAATAATAAAGAAATGAATGAGAGCATATTGAATAATTTAAAAAATTTTCATTATAATAATCAACATATTTTATATATATATATATATATATAAGCCTTTTTTTACATATTTTAGTGATATAAAATAAATGTAATAAATTTTTTTTTTAATCTATGCATTTTAATATATAGTATTCGGAAAATTATCAATTTTTTTTTTCAATTACATATATATTATTTGGAGTGTTTAAGAATAAGTAGAAGAGTAATTTTAATTAAATAAATTAAATGTAATGTTTTTTTTTTTTTTTTTTTTTAAACTACACTGTTATATAATTTTATTTTTCTCTTTTTATATATAATTAAGTGTATAAAAATGTCAAAAAAATCTCAAAATTTTAAAAAAATAAGTAATCTTCCTTTTTCTAGTTTTAATTCTATTAATTTCTTTAATAATGAAAAAAGAAATTCATATGTATCTTTGAATTATGTAATACATACAAAAAAGGAAAAGATAATACTTTTTGTAAAATCTGTAGAATTAATAAAGAGTTTTTTTTTTTTTTTTTTTTTAACTATTAAAAGGTTAATTTCGTGAGATATTTTTCAAAGTAATTTTATATATTATTGTCTCTGGATTATTGGAAAATATCATTTTAAACTCTAAAATGTAAAAAAAAAAAAAAAAAAATTATCAAAACAAGAAAATGGGTTGCTTTCAATTTATATATTCTATAATTTTTTTTCCTTTTTGCATTTTTATTTATTTTGTGACTTACTTTTGTTCATGACCTTTATTTGCTTTTTAATTACTTTTTTTTTTTTTTTTTTTTTTCTGATAAATTATTTTTGGTTATGTAACAAATTTTTTTTTTTATAAAAAAGTTTTATTTAAAAATAAAAATTATTTTTGTGATGTATGTAAATAAAAATGAATGTAAACATATAAAAAAAATTTTATGGAAAATTATTATAACAGTTATATTGGTATTATATTATACTTAATTTTAATATACAATTTAACTAAGTTTTATTTTTGTCATATATTTAACTGTGATATTTCATACATTTATTTTAGATGATTTTGAAAAATACATATTTTAATAAATAATTAAGATTTCTTGTAACTTCTTGTTCAAAAAAAAAAAAAAAAAAATCAAATTTATTTACGCGTTTTAATTTGATTAACATATAATTGTTTATGCTATTAAAAATATGTTTTAATTACTTTAATTATAGGAATTGAATTATAATTAAAGGGAATATTTAATAAGTATATGAACATTTTCTTCATAAAATGTTAATGGAAACATTAAAAGAAACTATTTGAGATCTTATTATTTAAAAAAAAAAAATATTTAATTTAGCATATATTTTCATAAAAAGTTACGCATTCTTATGATAAAAATTTTCCATGGAAATATTAAAGTAGTATATATAAGACATTAATTTTTTTTTTGTAATAAATTTGTAAGTTATACTCTTTAATATTTTGTAAATGAAAATTAAGTGCATTAAAGCTTAAGTTCTTATATTTAGTACTAAAGCATTTGTATGTGAAAATACATCAAAAAAAATTTGAATAATTTTAATTTGATAATTTCCGATTTAGTAAATTTTTAATAAGTTATAAATACTTACATAAAAATGTTATAATAAATTCCATTATTTATCCTTTATTTTTTTTAAAAAAATTTTTTTTTATAGTATTCTCGTATATGCATTAGGTTACAAGGAAAAATATCTTTAACATGCAATTAAGGAATCGCATGTTTAAATCACTTAAAGACCTATTCGTGTTTTAATTAGGAAGTATATATTAACTTTGCGTACTTATATTTAAGTATTCTTATTTAAGAATAACAAAGAATGCTATTAGCAATATGATATTTAGTAAACATTACTAAAAATATATGAATAAACAAAATTATTGAACAAAAAAATAAATATGTAAATGATATGTGTTTAAAATTATAATTAAATGGAAAACAAAATAATTAATTTATTTAATATATTATTTATTATATATAATTTAATTTCATTATAAAAAATAATAAAGTACAAAAACCAAACTAAAATGCACATGAATTTACTTTTAATATAGAAAATTATTATATATGTATCTTAAAAATTAAAAAATAAAGAATAAATATATATAAAAATATGCAGCTCATATATATTTATATACATTACGTATATTTTTTTCAGTTATTATTTTTTATTAAATATAATATAATTATAATTTCCAAGTACAAAAAAATGTTTCTAAAGAAGAAAACTAATACAAAATAATAGTTTTAGCAATATACATTGATATGAAACATTTACATTTTTAAATATCCATTTTCATATTCATAAATTATAAAGTCATACACCATATATTTCTGATTTACGTAAACATTAGTAAATAAACATGTTAATTTAGGTCCCTTTTAAGATAAAAATTCTTCCAAAAACTATGTTGCTATATAATTTTTTTTTTTTTTTTCATATTTTAATACATCTTATTAAATAAATATTTTCATTCATTTAAATAAAAGTTCAATTCTTCATATATATTTTATTTTACGAAGTTTCTAATCAAATAAATATAATTTTAAAAATGCTATCTGAAATAGTTTTTTTTTTTTTCAAAGGAAAAGTACTTCATTATACTTTAAATTTACAAAGAGAATTTTTTTTTTTTTTTTTTTTTTTTTTTTTTTTTAAAAAT
>NW_021628226.1:0-4392 GCF_900005855.1 Plasmodium gallinaceum | reverse complement strand
TTTAAATTTAAAAAAAAAATTTTTTTTTTTTTTTTTTTTTTTTTTTGTTATGAAAAATATAATAAAATTTTACTTCGATTTTCAATTTTTTATAATGAATATATTTTTTAATATAATCTTAAGAAATGGTATTTCTTAAAATATATAAACGCAACCATCATGTAATTCTTCCTTTTAAAATATATGAATCACAAAATTTTTTTTTTTTTTTTTTTATTTGTTTTTATATAAAAAAAATACCTGTATTTAAATTAACAAAAATAAGGATAACTTTTAAATTTAAAAGAATTAAAAATAAAAAGAAAAAGTAGGAAATACAAATTTTTTTTTTTTGTTCTTTTAACAGGAATTTATATAAATTTGTTGAAAATGGATTAAGGAAAATAAAATTTTGTACAATTTAAAGAAATACATAGAAACCATCTTTATATTGAACAAATTATGAAACAATTAAGAAAAAAAAGTAATTTATTTGAAATAAATATAAGTAAAAAAAAAAAAAAAATATACTACATAATGATTAAAAAGAATACATAAAATTAAAATACATCTTATGTTTAGTAAAAGAAAACTGAAATGGGAAAAATAAAAGCGTACAACAGGAAAATATAAATTAAAATTTCCCTATAAATCTCCCACACTTTCGTATAGGAAAAATTAGGAATTTTTTTTTTTTTTTTTTTTTTTTTTTTAAAAAAAAAAAAATGAACTGTAAAATATTTATTCATACCTTTTAAAGTTAAAAATTTTTTTAATTTTTAAAAAATATAAAATATATATATAAAAAATAATTTAGTGCATTAACATATTATTTTATATATATATATTCTTTTATTTTTATATATAATACTACACGTTTTTGAAAAATAAACGTTTTTTTATATATATGCACTCTTCATTTTTTTTTTTTTTTTTTTAACTGTTAGCTAAATATTGATAAAATTCCATCAGGAGGGGGTTATTTTTTGAGAATACTTAAAATAAAAATGCATGTGTTTATATAATGCATGTATCGAAGTGAATATAATATATATCGATGTGATAATATTTTCCTTGTTTTCACCTTATTCATATTAAGTATCTTATTTTTTACTTAAGAATATATTGTTAAATAGGAAAATCTGTTTAGAGAGATTAAACAATCAGTTAACTTATGTATTTTTTATAAAAAATAAAAAAGTGCATACAATTTTAACTGAATTTTTTTTTTTTTTTTTTTTTTTTTTTTTTATTTTAGAATGGGGCACAATATCTCAGCATGGTGTTAGTTTCCAGGAAATCAGAGGGGAAGAAAAAATAAAAGAGGTACATGTCAAATTTTGGAAGTTCAAAAGTTAAGTTCATTGAAAGTGAACTGCACATCCTCAGAACGTTCAGCTGGCCTAAGGCTTACTATTAGCTAAAACTGAAGAAATGTTAAGGAAACCAATATGGTGGCAAGTGACAATGACTGCCCAAGTGTGTTCAAAATATGCAAACAGATTTTAATGATGTCTCTTTCTCTTTTCATCAACCAGTATAATGCTCCTAATAAGACAAGTGAAGCCTTTTTCCAAACTTTACACACACAGGATTGAGGAGCCAGGTTTGTCTTCCTTAGACTATATCCTCTACCATAGTAAAAAAACTGTGAGTGTTCTAGGACCAATATAATATCCAGCAGAGTATTGTAATGAAAATGTTTTTTTGTTTGTTTGTTTGTTTGTTTTTTTCTTGTATTCTCCAAGTAACTTGTTTATGTACATTTCAGGACTTATTATTCACCAAACTTGTAGTAAAATAATGTTGTTAATGCTTCTACATTTTATGTATCCTGAAAAGATTGTTTTCATTGATTTCACAATATCTGTACTGTATTAAGACAGTTTTGCATTTTCTTTTCAGATGAGATCTTTGGAAGTTACAAACTATCTCTAGAGATTTTTATATTAACAATAATAATTTTTTCGCGTTTTGCAGTATTTATATAATTTATTTTGTATTTTGTTATCTATTTATGCTAATTTGAAAGTAATGTATTTGAATTTCTAAATATTACTTATAACATTATAAATAAAGCATACATAATTGAAAATGATAACAATGAGGATTTAAATTTTTAATAAAAATATGGAATTCTTATTAAAGTAAATAAATATCCATTAAAAACAATAAATTTTAAATGAAATAGATTATATAAACATAGTTTACTGGTTTATAATATAAATACAAAATTTTAATTAATTAATTTAGTAAGAAGAACTCGACATGTTGTTTATTAATTTACTTGTTCAATAATTTAGCAAAATCAATGAATAGACAAATAATAAATCATTATAACAAAATTTTTAACATGAAATTAACAAATGAATACATCAAAGAAAGTGTAAAACAATATGTATTAGAAAAAAACATATTATTTTTTAAAAATTTAAGCATAAAAAAAAAATTTTAATTTTAACTAATTTATATATATACATACGCATTTAGATACATATATGAAATTTTAAGATTTATAATTCATTTATTGTAACAATGTTTTGCTCAAGTGTTATAATAAATATGTTAAATATAAAATATAAATTCTTTGATATTAATTTTGTATACCTCTCGTAAGAATATTTTATCTTCATAGTAAAAGTATTAATTATAACTTTTTACCATTAATAAATTTTTCCTAAAAAAACAGACAGTATTTAAAGGAAGAGTTATAATGTCTTTATTTCGCCAAAGTGCAAGCATTATTTCTGAAATACAAAAATTCTTAGTCTTTTATGGGCAGACTACTTAATAATTTTCATTTCAAGGATTTCTCTACTGCTCATAGAAATAAAAAAGACTCTCTTCTATTTCATGAATGTGTTATATGAGCAGAAGTGTCAAGTCAAACCATTAAAACATACTCAGCTGGCTGCCAAAATGGTTACATTACAGTCTGGAGTCTTTGGGGGCATTTTTTTTGTTTCTGTTTTGTTTTGTTTTGTTTTTCGTTAAGATAACACTGAAATGTCTTTTAGATTCTTAGGATATAGATAATGAATGGGTCTACAGTGTTTTTCAGATCAGTTTCATGAGGGGATATGAGGGTCTCTGAGTTTGACTGAAGTTCATTGATTTGATGCATTTAAAATGAAGGACTGTTTTCCCTACTATTAGGTGAAATAAGAGAAATGGGTAAATCTCTGGCAGGTACTTCAAAACAAAAAGTAGAAACCAGAAGCCAACTTTTTTTTTTTTTTTTTCCTTTTTCTCTAAAAAAAAAAAAAAAAAGGAAATTATACTTCTTTATATTTCTCACAATTATTATTATTTTAATTATGCATACATGTTTTTTTCATGTTTTTTTTAAATTTAAAAATGCATTTCTGTAAAAATTACAAGAAAATTATATATTTAAAAATTTTAAATATGAGTAATTTAAATGTAATACAACTTAATCATAAAATTTTTAAATATTTAAAAAAAATTATTCAAAAAAACAAATGCCATAAAAAAAATTTTTCTTTTTTAATTTTTTATATTTTAAATACAAAAAATTACAATCTGTAAATTTTTTCATTAAAAAAAAAAAAAAAAAAAAAAAAAAAAAAGATGCATGCATAAATTTTTAATTTTAATTTCTTTTCTATAACTAAAATTTATTTCATTATATATCACTATATTGTTAAATTATAATGAAATAAAAATCTATAATTCATTATAATTAGTATAAAACAAAAGATATCATTAATTATTTTCAAAATTTAAGTGTTATAACATAAAGGTCTACATATACTACTTTTATTTCCAAATTTATAATTTAAATTATAACAAATTATTTTTCTATTTTTTTTTTTTTATTATTATTGTCAGAATCAAATTATACAATTGTAGAGTTAAACATCAAAATATTATTTTACAGTAATAGGTATTTTTAATTGTGCAAATATTATTATTAATTTTTTTTTATTTTATCCTCTCCTTTTTTTTTTTTAGGATAAATGCGTAATTTGTATTTTTGCAGTTTTCTGTTTGAAAAAAATTAGAGGAAATGCTCAATTATTAATCTTAGATACAGTGTATATATGTAACATTTTATTAATTGATTATATTTTTATAATATTTATACATAACATATTTATGAAATTTTATAATAAAAATTAATGCAAAATATCTTTAAAGGAACTTTTTTTCTTAAATTTTTTAATATATATTATTTTTACTTTTTATAATTTAATTATTTTATTATTTTGAAAAATTAAGAATTTTATTATATCTAAAAATATATAAAAACTTATATAAAAATAAAAAAGTAACTATAAAAACTTATTTCTTATTACTATGATATATGGTATTTTTTTTTGGAAGATTAATAATACAATGTAAAAATATGATATACATAGAAAATAGTGTGAATTAATAACATAAATAATT
>NW_021628225.1:1673959-1686266 GCF_900005855.1 Plasmodium gallinaceum | reverse complement strand
AAATAAAAAAAATATTATTAATTATTATTTTTAATATTAAAATTATATAATTAAAAAAAAAAAAAAATATATTTAATTTTTAAATTAAAAAAAAATTTTATTTCTTAAAAATATTTTTTTATTTATTTTTATTTTTTTTATACTTCAAAAACTGTGTATCCCTTTGTGAACAAAATATATTTTTTATAAAGCTTAATTTTCTTGTTAAAAAATTATATATATTATAAAGAATATTTTTCATAATAAACTTTTTTTTTTTTTTTTTTTCATAAAATTTGTTTTTATATTGAAAATTTATTTTATATTCGTACAAAACATAAAAATCTTATTTATTCCATGTATCACCAATCTCTGAATTTTTTTTAATATATATATGTATATATAATATATAAATATAAAGTAACATATGAACATACATTTAAAAATTCACATATATATATATGCATATGTATATTTATGAAATTATGCTTAAGCATGCTTATGAATTTTTCGTATAATTATATACATAAAATTATGTACAGTATTGTTTATAATAATACATAAAAATATACCTAATATAATACTTGTAAATATATATATATATATATAAATACATTCATTAGCACATATTTCTATGAACTTGTGTATATCTAAAAATTGCAAAAATTTGCAAAAATTTTAGATTTTCATTGTTAATTCATAAATTTTTTCAACAAAAGTACATTAATTTTTTTTACATAAAAATAGTGCAATATATATAATTATTACTTTTATAACTAATAATTGTTATATTTTTTATGAAAAAATAATTCATGATAATTTTTTTTTTGTTAATAAATATCAACATTATTGTGTTTATACTAGTAAAGTTTTCATATTACATAAAATAAATAATTATTTAATATATTCAAATTATATTTATTTATAACATTTTGTATTCTTTCTTTTTAATAGAAAAATATAATAATTTATTTAAATTGTGAATATATAATTAAGATTTAGATTATATCTAAAAAACATGTAAATCATAAAAAAAAAATATATATATATATCATAATAATATTATAAATGTTTATATGGCTTCATATCACTTTTTTTTTATTATAAAAAAATTAACTCTATATAAAAAATAATTAAATTTTAGATTGCATCTAAATAATAATACATATATTAAATATAATATATTCATAGAATTTGATATATGTGTTATTTATTGCATCGATTTTTATCATTTTTTTTTAATATATAAAAATTATTCATTTACATAAATTGTAGAAATTAAAAATTCTAATGATCTTAAAAAGATAAATATATTAAAAATATAAAAATAATTTTTTTAAAACATATGCACGTTGTTAATTTTTACATGACTTTTTTCATATCTTTTTAACACACAAAAAAAAAAATAATAATATAATAAATTCGTAAATAAATAATTAAATACTATATTATACATAAAAAAAGACATATATTGAAAAATAAAATAAAAATTTTTATTAAATGTTCATTATTAGAATTTATATGAATTATTATTATTCCTTTTTTATATAAAAACATTAATAATATACATAATTTATGAAAATATAATTAAATATTTAATTATATATAAAATAATTGCAAATAATAAAAAAGCAATTTTTTACTTTATTATATATTTACTGTCAATAAATATCTTATTTTTGCATCATTTCTTTCTTATATAAAAAAAGTTAATAATTTACATAGTTTGTGTAAAAAAAGTAAATTTTATATTATATATAAAAAATTTAATAATTTTTTTATCTAAAATTTTAAAATTTTCTTATTTTAAAATTAATTAAAAATGAAAGATTATAAACCAGAAAATCCAATGGGAACAGATAATGATGATTTTTCAAAAATGAAGAATTTACTAAAGGATGTATTAAGTTGTTTGAACTCTTACAGGAAGGTGAAAAGTGAATTATGGGAATTATATGACTACACATATAATGAACTTTTTAATAATATTCTTGAGCATAATATTGTTAGTTTATTCAAGCTATTAGAAAAAAGTAAGGATGTTTCGGATTATCTGAAAAAAGTAATTGTTGTAAAAGGTAAATTACCTGATAACTGTATAAAATATATTGAATTTGATTTTTCTATGCCCTCTGAATCCGTTGCATTTTTTCAATCAGTAAAAAATAAAATATTTAGTTGTATAAGAGACTTCAATTATGTATCAAAAAAAAATAAGCTTTCAAAATGCTCAAAAGTTGAACTCAAAAAATATTGCAAAAAAAAAACAAATGCAATGGAAATTTACAATCTTGAACTTTTATTTTTTACAAGCAATTCTTTATCAAAAAATGAATCATTAAGTTCATATAAATCCAATAGAAGAAATAATAAAGTTGATAGAATTGATTATTTCAAAGAAATTGACTATGAAGTATTCATTAAAGGAATGTGTATCTATTTACGTCTAAATGATAAATGTGCAAACGAAAATCCAGAGAAATATGGATGTAGTTCTACTAAAAATGGAAAAAATAATATTTCTTTTCATTCAGAAGAAAACTATGCAAATCATATAACCGATGAAACTCTGACAGCAGAAATGAAAAACCAGTATCCTTCTTTATTTGAAGATGAAGAAAAATCTTTTGTGCTCGTTGAAAAAAAAAAAAGATGCTATAAAAGTAAGACTGAAAAATTAAGTAATTCATCAGTAAATAAATATGGTTCTTCTTCTTCATCTAGATATAAAAAAGTGGATAAAATTAATTATAATTTAAGAGGAAATTATAAAAAATATTCGAAATATACAACACATAATGAGGAATACAAAAAAAAAAAATGTTATCCAATAAAATGTCAAGAAAAACTACCAAATATTATAAAGAAGAATAAAAAAAATACAGAAGTGGAAGCCATTATATCTCACCCAGTACTTAATGAAATGAAAAACGATAAAAGTAATTTAAAGGATTTTGAAAAGGAGGAAACTCAATCAATTAATAGAGAGGATATAAAAAAAGAAGACAAACCCATGCGTAATTACAAAGAAAAGAAACTGGAAATTCCAAATAAAAGTAAAAAAAGAAAAAATGAAGAAATTAATGCATCTATTTCAACATTTAAAGAAAGAAAGAATTCTAATTTTAATTCAAATAGTAATTTAGAAAATTCAAAAACTGATACAGATAATTTAGCAAAATACAAAAATAATGATTCTCCTGCATTTGAATATGAAACAACGGCTACAAAAATAATGAAGAAAGAAAAAAACGAAGAAAATAAAGAAATAAGTATTTATATTTCATTTCATAATGAAACAAAAAATGTTAAGTTTAATTTAAAAAATAATATTCAAAGTCCTGAAACTTCTATAGAACATGAAGTGGGTAGTGATCAATGCAGTTCTTCACCTAAAATTAAAAGAAAAACGCAAGAAATGTCAAATGACAGTAAAATAAACAAAAATGATGAAATAAAAATATCTATTGCAGTTTTCAATGAAACAAAAAATATTAACCTATACTTAAATAATATTACTCAAAATTCAAAGACTTACGAAATAAATAATGTAGATTTAAATAAAAAATGTTCTTCACCTTTATATCAAGAAACACCACCAAAATTTCTTATGAAAAATAGAAAAGAAAAAAATCAGAAAATAAATGAAAATAATTTAGTTGATAATAAAAAATGTAAAGTTGATTTGAATATAAAAAGTAATTTTCAAAATTCAAATAATAGTTTGTTGAATAGAGTAGGCTTAAACGGTTGTTCAGAATCATTATACCAAGAAACTCCACCAAAATTTCTTATGAAAAATAGAAAACAAAAAAATCAGAGTTTAAATAAAAATAATTCAGTTGATAATAAAAAACGTAAGGTTGATTTGAATATAAAAAGTAATTTTCAAAATTCAAGTGATAACTTAGTAAATAGAGCAGACTTAAACGGTTGTCCAGAATCATTAAACCAAGAAACTCCACCAAAATTTCTTATGAAAAATAGAAAAGAAAAAAATGATAAAATTAATGAAAATAATTTAGTTGATAATGAAAAATGTAAGATCGACTTAAATATAAAAAGTAATTTTCAAAATTCAAATAATAGTTTGTTGAATAGAGTAGACTTAAACGGTTGTCCAGAACCATTATATCAAGAAACCCCACCAAAATTTCTTATGAAAAATAGAAAAGAAAAAAATGATAAAATAAATGAAAATAATTTAGTTGATAATGAAAAATGTAAAATTGATTTGAATATAAAAAGTAATTTTCAAAATTCAAATAATAATTTAGTGAATAGAGTAGACTTAAACGGTTGTTCAGAACCATTATACCAAGAAACACCACCAAAATTTCTTATGAAAAATAGAAAAGAAAAAAATGATAAAATAAATGAAAATAATTTAGTTGATAATGAAAAATGTAAAATTGATTTGAATATAAAAAGTAATTTTCAAAATTCAAATAATAATTTAATGAATAGAGTAGACTTAAACGGTTGTCCAGAACCATTATACCAAGAAACCCCACCAAAATTTCTTATGAAAAATAGAAAAGAAAAAAATCAGAGTGTAAATAATAATAATTTAGTTTATAATGAAAAATGTAAGATCGATTTAAATATAAAAAGTAATTTTCAAAATTCAAATAATAATTTAGTGAATAAAGTAGACTTAAACGATTTTTCAAAAACTTTATGTAAAGAATCACCACCAAAGTTTCCTATGAAAAATAAAAAAGAAGAAAATCAAAAAGTAAATATGACTGATTCATTTTTTGATGAAAAAAAAGACGTTATAATAAATAATATTTTTCAAAATCCAGAAACATGTGTAGCAAGCAAAGGAAGTTTAAAAAAAAATGTTTCTTTTATGCTAGAACATAATAAAATATCGAAACCCATCAATAAAAATGAAAAAGAGAAAAAAGAAAAAAATGCGATTACTTCTATATTAAAAAAAAATATGACAAATATGAATTTTAGCACAAATGTTGTAAAAGAAGAAATAGAACCAAAAATAGAAATTATAGATGAAACAAATATTTTAAATTTGCACAGCGAAAATTATATACAAGATTTATGTGCAAGATTAAATGAAACAGTTAATTCACAAGGAAATTATGAAAATATAGAAAACGTAGACTTCGATACAAGTGATTTAGAATCTGATACTGGTCATAAAAAATGTATTTTCGTTGATTTTGAAGATGATTCAGAAAGATGGCTATACAAAAATCAAGAATTTGAAGCTTACACTTTGCCAGCAACTGACGAAATGCCAGAAGATAGAATGCTTAATAGATTGAAAGCACAATTAGGACACTGCCCAACTCTTAATGAATTGAATAGATATAAGAATCGTGTTGATGGATTATGCTATTTTGAATGGGATTTTGTACTTGCACATTTTAGATATGTTAAAAAAGTTTTATATACATTAATATATCGATACAAAAAAGAAGTTACTATATCTGAAGAAAGCTCTAAATATTATTATTACAGTAAAAGAATTAAGGAATTATTTCCCGAATATAGTTTTTCAACATGCAAAAAAATATTTGCTGAATTTGAAAAATTTGAAAAAAATCCACTTATTGAGGTATCAAGAAATGGAATCATTCATGAGTATTGCAATTTCTTTAGATGTGATACAGAAGATATACCTAAAAAAATAAGACTTGATTTAAATCGTACTGCGAAAATTTTACATAACTATATAGAATCAATAGAAGAAACCAATATGAATGAAGAACTTTTAAAATATAAAAGAGAATATAATAGATTTAACGCATATTCAATGTATTATAATGATCAAAACCCTTTTATAAAATATTTGAAAAGAATTTACAATTTGTTCATTGATTTTATAAAAAAAATAAAAAAATATCGTTATATTACAAAATATTTTGATTACGATGTAGATAAAATAACTAGAAGTTTTTCAACTCAATTAAGTTGTTGTTATAGAAATATACATTTTTATTTTTTTAAAATGGCTAGATTATGTACAAATGATCGCTTAACATGGACATTATTACCTGGATTGCAATTCGATAAATTTAAATCACATAAGAATGTAGTGAAAAAAACATTTATAGATGATTGTATATTGAATAATGTTTTGTTAAGATATAAAAGATGCATTGAAAATGGAAGTTTTATGGCTCACCCTAGATACGATATGAGAAATCCTTGTGCGCTCTTTTGTATTAATTATTATTCAAAAAAGTTATATTCACAAATATGCGATGCACTCGTAAAAAGAAATATTAAAATTACACAAACTGATGATTTGATTACTAGAATATATGCAAAAAGGTATAGAAAGAGAGTTACTGATGATATGAAAAGAAGGTTGGAAATTGAGGAGAGTAAATATCAAAATGATAATTCATTAGAAAGTTCTTCACAATCAAATAATGAGAATGATAATAATACAGAAATCACCAGAATATCAAATCTGTCATTAATTAACGAAAATAATAATAATAATAATAATAATAATAATAATAATAATAATAGTACTCAAGTTTCATATATATCGTCCCACAATAACAATATTATAGAAACACCACTGTTATTAATCAACCATAGTAATGATGCTACTACAACAGCTGTAAATGAAATAAATAGAAATTCTACTACTTTAATAAATGTAGACAGTAATAAAGAAGTTACCTTAAATAAAGAATGCACTAATAATAATCATACAGTTTTACAAGAAGTGAATAATCAACTGGTTTACAATGGGAATGAGCCATCTAACGATTATACCATGCTAAAAGAAGCAAATAATAATAGTTGCAAATTTGAATATGATGAAAACAAAAAAGAAAAAGAAACTAAACATGAAAATGAAAAAAAAAGAAAAGAGTCACCATGCAATAAAAATGATATGGGAAATTCTATTAATGAAAAGAAAAAAAAGAAACTTGAGTCATTAATTTCTGAGCCTATGAAAGAACAAGAATGCACAGATGTATTTTTAGAAGAGAATACAGATAATAAAAAAAAATGCTTAAAAGGAAATTTAAGAAGCAAGAGAAAATTATATAATTGTGATGATAATACTAATAGTTGCAAAATACAAAAAAATATGTACACTGCACAAAACATAGTAGAAAACAGTTATGATTTAAAAAAAATAAATAAAGAGTATTCAGGGAATAATAACAGAATTAAAAATAATGAAATCCAGAAATCAACTGCTGAATGTGTTATTCGTGAAAAAAATATAAAAGTTAATTCTCAAGGTGACAACACGATTTTGACTGATAATAAAAAAACGCGTACATATAAATTAAGGGAAAAACAGAAAATTACATATAATGCATATAGTAGTGTAACAAATGTAAATAAGAATGTCAAAATAAATAAACAAAAAACAAATAAAATGGTATCAAAAAAAAAAATTACGCATATTAAAAAGATTAATTAAAAATATAAAATAGTCGTAAATCTGATTTTTCTTTTTTTGAAACAGAAAAAAAATAGAAGACAAGCATACATAAAATCAATAGATAATATATAATGTTACTTTAATAAGATAATTAAAAGAGAACAAAATTCTGCCTATGAAAAATATAATAAAATATTAATGATAAATTCATTGTGATTTCGCTAAAAAAGGAAAAAAAAAAAAAAAAAAGAAATCATTATATATAATGGAAATAAAATCTATAAAATGGATAATCCTCAATATGTGTTTAATAAAAAAAAAATATATTATATTTTGAAAAGATAAAAAAGAAATAATGGATTTTATTTATTATGAATTTGGAAAAAAAACAAAAAATTGACAAAAAAATCTTATATACTGGTAATATCTTTTCATAAAATAATTATCAAATATTTAATAAAAAAGCAAAAAAAGGAACTATTTTTTACAAAGATATAAATTAAAAAAAAAGATTGATAAAGAATATAAAGATAAAAAACACTATAATTCCCAACACCATTTTAAATAAAATAAATAAAGAAAAGTATGCACAATATACATGAAAAATAAAATGATTAAGTGGAAACAATTTTCAGTATTGTCCCGATGTAAAAAGAAAATAGAAAAATAAATTGAGTGGAAGAATATATATATATATATAGGATAATAATTAATGGAATTTAGCAAAAAAGTAAAAAAAAAAAACAAATAACATAATATTAAAAATTAAAATAAAATGAATACTCTTAATTATTAATTTACCAAACAAAAAAAAAATTAGAATACATTTTAAACAAGAAGAGTAATATTTTCAAATAGGGTAATCAGCTATCTAAAATAAAAAAAAAAAGAAAAAAAAACCATATTTATGTAAGATAATATCTTGATATAACATAATCATCAGTAAAAATTTATCAAAAAAACAAAAAAAAGAACCATTTATATTATACAAAAATAACATCTTTAGATAAGATAATCATCAATAAAAATTTAACAAAAAAACAAAAAAAACAAAGTACCTTATATATGGATAATAGTATCTTCATATAACATAATCATGAATAAAAATTTATCAAAAAAACAAAAAAAAACAAACAGAATTTTTACATGGATAATAGTATCTTCATATAATATAATCATCAATAAAAATTTAACAAAAAAACAAAAAAAACAAACACAATTTTTACATGGATAATAGTATCTTCATATAATATAATCATTAATAAAAATTTAACAAAAAAACAAAAAAAAAACAAACACAATTTATACTTGGATATTAATATCTTCATATAATATAATCATTAATTAAAATTTAACAAAAAAACAAAAAAAAAAAAAACCAATTTTTACATGGATAATAGTATATTCAAATAGGATAATCATCTATAAAAAATTAACAAAAAAACAAAAAAAACAAACACAATTTTTACATGGATAATAGTATCTTCATATAATATAATCATTAATAAAAATTCAACAAAAAAACAAAAAAAACAAAGGACCTTATATATGGATAATAGTATCTTCATATAATATAATCATTAATAAAAATTTAACAAAAAAACAAAAAAAACAAACAGAATTTTTACATGGATAATAGTATCTTCATATAATATAATCATCAATAAAAATTTAACAAAAAAACAAAAAAAAAAAACAAACACAATTTTTACATGGATAATAATATATTCAAATAGGATAATTATCAATAAAAATTTAACAAAAAAAACAAAAAAAAAAAACACAATTTTTACATGGATAACAGTATATTCAAATAGGATAATCATCAATAAAAATTTAACAAAAAAAACAAAAAAAAAAAACACAATTTTTACATGGATAATAATATATTCAAATAGGATAATTATCAATAAAAATTTAACAAAAAAAAACAAAAAAAAAAAAAAATTGCCTAAATATATAAAAAATAAAATCAAAAAGCATTTTTTTATTATGATTTTATTAAAAAAAAATAAGTAAAATAATAAAAAAAAATTGGATATTTCTCAACACAAATTGAGAAACAAAAATAAAAAAAAAAAGGGATAATTTTTAGTATGACCATAAAA
Organism: Plasmodium gallinaceum; assembly: GCF_900005855.1. NCBI lineage: Eukaryota > Apicomplexa > Aconoidasida > Haemosporida > Plasmodiidae > Plasmodium > Plasmodium gallinaceum. Next base: position 1,676,795 of record NW_021628225.1, on the reverse strand, counting down.
AAAATAAAATCAAAAAAAAAATAAAAAATCTTTAATATAATTTTAAAAAAAAATATATTCATCAAAACAGAAGACGCATATTCCCAAGATTGATTAGCATTAAACTAATGGATCAGAAGATTATGTTCTACACAATTTGATATTCTTATCAAAAATATATGCACTAAACATCCATATACATAAATATACACACATGAGATTCATCAGAAGCTTTTAATGAGATACCTTATTTTGATATATTTTTATATCAAATAAATACACATAAAACATCCATATACACATATATGCACACATGAGATTCATCAGAAACTTTTAATGAGATACCTTATTTTGATATATTTTTATATCAAATAAATACACATAAAACATCCATATACACATATATGCACACATGAGATTCATCAGAAGATTTTAATGAGATACCTTATTTTGATATATTTTTATATCAAATAAATATACATAAAACATCCATATACATATATATGCACACGTGAGATTCATCAGAAGATTTTAATGAGATACCTTATTTTGATATATTTTTATATCAAATAAATATACATAAAACATCCATATACATATATATGCACACATGAGATTCATCAGAAGATTTTAATGAGATACCTTATTTTGATATGTTTTTATATCAAACATATATACCTGAAATACCCATATAAATAACACCACATACATGAGATTCATCAAAAGGTTTTAATGAGATATTTACTAAAAAGTACAATTATACATGAGATACATACACACATTATACCAACACACATTCACCTACATTTATAATACATATAACATTAATACATGTAATACTTATACATAAATATACATAATACCAGATATTTATAAAACAAATAATAAAATAAATATATTTCATGCTTTCATTACATTTTGTTGTTTTTTCTTGGAATTTTTCTAATTTAATTTTATATTATTTTTAATATAATTATTATTATTTTCCAATTTATAATTATTAATTTTTATTTATTCATTATTTTTATTTCAAATATATAATTATTATTTTTATCATTTATATAATACTGTTTTTTATTCATGTAGTAATACTACTTTATTTTTGTTTTTTGTAAAATTAAGGGTTAGTGTAGGGCGGGTATTTTTTTTTTATTTCAAAAATGCATTTTTTTTTTTTTATTGTGTGTAATTTATATAAAGTATACATCTTTTTTTTAATTGTTTAATTACAAAAGCACTATCATGTATATTTCTCACTTTATATTAGATAATGAGTAAAACCATGTTCAAAGTAAGAAGGAAAAAAAAAAAAAAAATTTAACAGCTTTTTATTATATATATATATATATATATTAATTTATTTTTCAATGATTATATACACTTTTTTTTTTTTTTTTTTTTCAGTATCATTAAAATAACAAATTGTAAGTTACTCCTATATGAAATGTGAAACGTTACCCCTTATTTATGTAGAGGATGAGAAATTTTTTACTAAACATTTTTATTTGGAATAACGAAAAGAGATATTCAATAAAGTATTAACTTATATGAATTATATTATGCAAATTGAAGTTTTAGATAGTAAACCAGATTAAAATAAATAAACTTTAAATAAATGAATAATCTTAAACACGTATGTAGGTTCAAATATATTAAGAATTTTAAGTATATAAAAGGATTATAACCCATAAATAATTTAAAACATATAAATCTCATACATTTAAATAAATTTAAATAAATGAAATAATTAGAAATGCACAATAAAACATATGTAAAGAAATAACTTCAAATGAATAGATAACTACAGATATATATGCACACTTAGATTAGTAATTTTATATTTATGAAAGGATTAAAGAACATAAATAATTTAAAATATATAAACCTCATCTGTTTAAATAACTCAAAAATGGAATAATTGAAAGTATAGATATAATCTTATATAAATAAATAACTTCAAATAAATAGATAATCAAAAATATATATGCAAACTCAGATTAATAGTTATAAATATGTAAAAGGATTAGAACACACAAATAATTTAAAATATATAAACCTCATCTGTTTAAATAACTCAAAAATGGAATAATTGAAAGTATAGATATAATCTTATATAAATAAATAATTTCGAAAAAATGGATAATAATATATATGCAAACTCAGATTAATAGTTTTAAATGTGTAAAAGGATTAGAACAAATAAATAATTTAAAATATATAAACCTCATCTGTTTAAATAACTCAAAAATGGAATAATTGAAAGTATAGATATAATCTTATATAAATAAATAACTTCAAATAAATAGATAATCAAAAATATATATGCAAACTCAGATTAATAGTTTTAAATATGTAAAAGGGTTGAAGAATATAAATAATTTAAAATATACAGATAACTATATATAAATATGTAACTTCAATTAAATTAATAATTTTTGATACGAGACAAAATATAAGTGTACAAAAAATTTAAAGTAATTAAATTCAAATATGAATTTGACAAAATAATTTATTAGGAGTCTCTACAGGAAATAAATAAAAAGGAGTTTTCACTTAAAAGGTTGCTTCCACAGATACACATTAAAAGATTATGTTTTATATTTAACTTTTATTTTTTTTCTAATGTTAATAATTTTATATTTATCTTAGAATTTTACTTAAGATTTATTTTTTCATATAAATTTTTTTCTTTTTTTTTTTTGTCTTTTTATATATAGAAAGCACAACATATAAATTAAAATACTATAAAAAAGAAATAAAATAAATAAAATTAATTATTCATTAATGTAATAATAATTTTTCATTTATATATATATAAAAAAAAAAAAAAAAAAAAAAAAAAAAAATTATTTAAATT
>NW_021628225.1:1666050-1672959 GCF_900005855.1 Plasmodium gallinaceum | reverse complement strand
TTACAATTTTTTAATTGTAAAAAAAAAAAAAAAAAAAAATAGGACACATTTAATAAAAAGATATAATGTAGTATTTTAACGTTAATTCTACATTATATAAAAATAAAAATATAAAAAAATTGTCAATTAGAATAAGTTGAATTAAAAAATAACATAAAAATATATTAAAAAACAAGTCATTTAAAAATTAATGTATATTTATGCTAGATAAAATTATTTGAATGAAAATAATAATTAAATAAAAATATATATATTTTTTTCAAATAAAGAATATATACAACAGATGTAACTTTATCTTTAAAAAAGTTGAATGATGAAAATATCATATGCATATTTATAAGCTATTTTCATTCTAATTTATAAAATATATTTTATACTTCAATGTATAAGCTTAAAAAAAAAATAAAAAATTTTTAAATTTTATTATTTTAATCAGTATTCCTTCTAATTAATGTAGCATGCAAATACAAATGATCTGAAGAACAATATTTCTATAAAAAAAAAAAATAAAAAAAAAATAATAATAAAAATAATATATGATAAAATATTATAAAATTAAAAATTATGTATTCTTAATATTTATACTTCATTTGGCAAACATCCATATTTAGCAAGTTTATCAAAAGGAGGTAAGTTAGTACATGATATATTCTAAAATAAGTAAAATTAAAGAAACAAATCATAATAACTTTTGTTATGATAATAATACATTTAATTTTATGAATTGTAAAAGTATATAAAATAAGGAAATAATATTTTTTAATATTATTTAAAAATCATTCTTTTTTTTTTTTTTTTTTAATTACCTTAAGAGTTTTATATGAATAAAATATATAATCAACACATCCTTTTTGTTTTCCATGAAAAACAGTAAATGGAATATCATTTAGAATTAAGTTATTTTCTTTATTATTTAATTTATCAATACTATCATATTTATAACAAGATTTTTCTACCCTATTTTCTATACATTTATTATATATGCTTTTTAAATATAAAGGATAATATAAAATAAAATCATCCTCTTTTTCATTTCTTATTATTTCTTTTTCTTTATCAATATTTCTGTTTTTTTTTTTTTCATGATTAGATTTTTCTTTTGTTTGTACGAAATAGTTTTCTTCATCATCTTTTTCATTTTTATTATTATCTTTCTCTTCATTTTTGTTAAGAAAAATTTGATTATCTTTGTAATAATGCTTATTGTCTTCTTTTCTAAAATATAAGTTTTTCTCTTTGTTATCATGTACATTCTTATCTTTATTTTTTAATGTATCGTAATACTCAAAAAAATTAAAATCATTTAAATAATTATTTTTTTTTGCAAATATTTTAATTAAATATTCTTCATTTAATATATTTTTATCTTTAAAAAAAAAAAATAATGATTCTTTTTTCATATTTTCCAATGAATTGCTACATTGCTCATATTTTAAATCTTCCACTATACTTTTATCAAACATTGTTCTAATTTGAATTCCTTTTAAATAATTATTGAAATAATATTGTTTTTTAAACATTAAATACTGACCTGATAAAAATTTTAAATTTATATTTTTTAAATTTAGATATCTGTTAATTATAAAATAATACAATAAACTATTAGGTGTTATATTGAAATCACCACAAAATATAATACAAGGTTTTAGAATATTAGTATTTCTATTTTGTTCTTTATCTTTTATTTCTAAATAATTGATGCATTTATTCATCATAAGAATTAATCGATAAGTCATATAACACAATTGATATAATTTAATATCTCCTTTGTACGAATCGAAAATTAAATGAGTATTAGAAACAATAACAATATCATTTATATTAGATATGTTATCATTCGAATTATTTTTACCATCTTTAATTTTACTTTTATTATTTGTCTCATCATAATATTCTATTTTTTTTGATTTTATATTTTTTAAGGCCACTATTAAACCTACATGCCATTTCTTTAAAAGAGGAGATTTATCATATATAATTTCATCAAAAAATAATAATTCAAAAACTTTTGTATTATAAAAAATGCAAATTCCATCTTTAGAAGATTCTTTTTTTTTTTTTAAAAATAATCCTTTGTAATTTAAGTTTCTTAATTTACTCTGTAATTCAATGAAATAAGAATTTTCCACCTCTTGCAAACATATTATATCTGATAATTTATTTATAATATTTTGAAAAATCCATTCTTTTCTATTCATCCAATTCATAACTTTAGAACAATTGTTATCATATTTATAATCAACTAAACTATTTGCTAAAATGTTAAATGAAAAAACAGAAAATTCTTCAAATAAGTATTTTTTTTTTTTTTCCTTGCATTTTAATAATATTTTATTTTCTTCTATTCCGAAGTTTTCATTTTTTGAAATTTCTTCATCATTATTCTTCCATATTCTTTCTGATAATTTTATTTCAGCACTATTATTTGTGCTTAAATCCATGATGCTTTCTACATTTATATCAGTGGTGCAATTTATAGAACTACTACTAATAATATTATTTTCTTTATTATTTGTAAAATTGTTATTTATATTCTTTTTCTTATTATTTATTAAATCTTTAACAGCATAATTATTATTAATACAATTATTATTTAAATTAACTTTTCCCTTATTTTTATTTTTTATATTTTTTAAGTTTTTATTTATTTTTGTTTTTCTTATTATATAATTAACATGTGAATTATTTTCTATATCTTTTTCACTATAATTACAATAACTTAATTTTAATCCATAATTCGTAAATATATTAGTATCATTTTTTCTTATATAAAAAGAATTTCTTACACATGTAAACTCAAAAACTTGATATTCATTTTTTTTTATTTTATTAACTATATATCTTTTTTTAAAAAATAGAGGAATTATATTATTTTTAATACAAAACATTAACTTTTTTTCTGTGAAAATTTGTATATCCTTAAAAAATTTTAAATTTATGAAAAATCATTTATAGAATAAAGTTTAAAAATAAAAATACAATGCAATTTAATTTTTTTTTTTTTATATATAAAAAAATTTTTAATATATAAATGTGTATATTTCTAAATTTATTCAAACACTTTACAATTTGGTAATTTTTATTTCACAATTTTATTAATACTACTAAAAAAAAAAAAAAAAAAAAAAAAATTAAAAATTTTATATGCTCATTAAAAAAAGAAAGAATAAATAATAAAATATAAAAAAAAATTTTAATTAAGAATTATAATTCCATTTCTTCTTTATACATTCGTCAAATAAAAATTATTATTACAATAAAATGTAATAATTTTAAACATGAGAAATACATTAATATGTTTAAAAATATTAAATAGAACAGTATTTCTTTTCCTTTTATCTATTTTCATTTATGATAAAATGTTATAAATTAATGTATTTTTTTCTTTTTCTTTTTCTTTTTTTTTTTTTTTAATTATTTATCCTATAAAAAATAATATTTCATATCATATTATTCATATATGTAATGTATTTATATATGAATTTAATATAAAAAATTATTCTTCGTATTACATTATTATTTTTACATAAATATTTATTAATTAATAGTAACAAAATATTATTTGTTCTATTTTATATTAGGTATTATCCTTTCTATTATTATATTTATATATATATATTTTTTGTATTTCTTTTTTTTTTTTTTTTTTTCTGCTTCTAACCTATTTTATCTTAAAGTTTTTTTTTTTTTTGATTTTAAATTAAAATATATATAACATTTTTTAGTACATTCATATGTAGCTTTAGAAGTATGAGTTTGTATTTTTAAAATATTAACCTATTTTTTATTAAATACAAATATTGTAATTTCATACCTTTTTAATTGAATTTTTATTATTTTTAAAATTCATTTCAATAAACACTTTTAGATAATACATATGTGATTTAATATTATCTTTGAAGTGAATCTAGATAAAATTTATATAACTACATTATTTTGATTTATTTAGCAATGGAGGGTTAGTAATTATTCGTAAAGAAAAAATATATGCATAATAATAATTAGAATAAAACATAAATATGTTACAATGAAATGTTAAAATATAATAGAATGAAATAATAAATTGTAAATATAAATATATGCTATATATATATATATATATAATTTTCCATAATTTCTCATAAAATCAATTTTTTTTTTTTTTTTTTAAAGTAGATAATGAATATGATACAAGAGGAATTTTAATTGGTCATAACAAAGGAGTAAGGAGTTTATGTGTGATAAATAATGATCTGTTGGATGGATTAAAAGGTTATGATTTAAAATTTGAATATATAGTTAGTGCTGATTGTAATGGAACAATTATTGTATGGAAAAAAAGAAAATACGAAAACATGAATAAGAAAGAAGAAAATAACTCGAGTAATATAAGAGATATTGGTGAATATTCAAATGATGAAAAAAATGAAACTGTAAATAATAATGATAATTTACTTAATGATAATTTATTAAATGATAATTTATTAAATGATAATTATATTTTACATAAAAAAATAGAAATTCATGAAAAATTTATATATTCATTGTGTTATAGTAAATATATAGGAATAAATGAATTAAAAAATTGCAAAGAAAATATAGAAAATCATTTATATATTTTTAGTGGGGGAAATGATAGAAATATTTATCTATTTAATTTAAACGGTTTTATTGAATTAGTACTACAAGGACATAAGAATAGCATATGTAGTATAGTTGAAAAAAATGAAAATATTTTGTTAAGTGGAGATTGGAATGGTGAAGTATTTATTTGGAAGATTGAAAAGAATGAAGAAGAAAAAAATAACAATTTAAGTAATAACATAAATGACTTAAATAGAATTAGTGGAAACAGATACTCCTACAATATACTAAAAATATTAAATAATCATAAACATGCTGTATATGTAAATTGCTTAAATGATATAATACTAACTATTTCTCAAAATAATATAGTGAATATATGGAACAACAATGGAGAAAAGACAGACGAAATTAGAAATATACATAATGATAGTGTTCGTGATATCATATTATTTAATGAAAACAAAAATGTTATTACATTTTCTAATGATGAAAATATTCATATTTATGATATTAACTTTAATTTACTAAAAATTTATAAAGGGCATAAAGGCTTTATTTTCTATGTTTGTATAAATGAAAAAGATAAAATAATGATTAGCTGTGGTGATGATAAAGTTATTAAAATATGGTGTATTAAGGATATTTATGAATTAATGAATACATATAATATAACTGATATAAAAAAAAATAATTTAATAAACGAGAATTTTAATTGTATTCAAACTATTTATTTAACAGATACATTGTGGAATATTAAACTATTAAGTAACAATGATTTTGTGTGTGCTTGTAATGATAATACTGTTAGAATATATACCAATAAAAAAGATAAGAAATTAAAAAAAGAAATAATGGAAGAATTTGAAAAACAGTATAGAAAAAAAAATGATATAAATGATGAAAATGTAAATAAAATAGAAAATATAAATAATATAAAAGGGAAAGAAGGAGAAATAAAAATTTTCAAAAATATGGAAAAATATGAAGCTTATAAATATGAAAATGGTAATTGGGTTCTTATTGGTGATGTAGTTGATGATATTAAATTGGAAAAAAAGTTTTATATTGGAGATAATTTATTCAAACAAGGTTATTATGATGAATTGTTTTCGATAGATACAGGATATGGTAGTATAAAACAGCTACCTTATAATAAAAATGATAATATTTTTTTAATAGCAGAAAAATTCTGTAAAAGAGAAGGTATTTCTGTTAGTCATGTAAAATCAATTGTGGATTTCATTAACCAAAACACTTCAGTTAAAAATAATAAGGAAAATTATGAAATGCAAAATGAAAATAAAAAAAAGAATTTTAAAACTATTTTAAATGTTTTTACTGTACAGAAATCATCATTAGATAAAATTCTACAAAAAATTAAGGAATTTAATTTACTTCTTTCTATTGACGATAAATATAAGTTAAATAATGAAGAAATCAATTCATTAACCAACATTATAAATATATATATAAAAGATATCAAAAATATGTATAAGTTTAATACTGCAGATATAAATTTAATTAACAAACTTTTTGCATGGTCACCTTTTTATATATTTCCAGTAATAGATTTATTTAGAGTATTAATATTAAATAAAAATTGTGATTTTTTTTATAATAATAAATACTCTTTTAATGCTTTTAAATTAGTTTATGATTGTATATCTTTTTATATTAAAAACTCAGAAAATTTAAAAGAAAATGAACAGAGTAAATTAGATTCTTTGTTATTATGTTGTTTGCGTTTTTATCTAAATATGTTTAATTTATCAACCCCAAGATACTATATGTTTAAAAAATATAATTTTATTTTAAAACAATTTTCAGAAATTAAATCAAACAGTGGTAACATAAATATCTTATTTATAAAAATATTTTTTAATTATGTTATAGTATTAAACGAAAATAATGATAATGAATTAAGAAAAATATTATTTGAAATTATTCATTCTCTTAATAATCAAATAAATGAAATAGAATTTTTATATATATATTCTTTATGTTTTCACACTTCTTATGATTCTTATATTAAACAAACTGAAGAAATTATCAAAAAATATGACACAATTAATTTTATTAAAAATAAATTAAATTCTTTAATTTCTCAAAGAAATGAACAAAATGAGAAATTCTTCAAAAATGTTAAATTAATTTTAGAAGATCTTAATTTAAAAAAATAAAAAATTTTACTTTCTACAATATATGCATAATAGTAATTTTCTTTATTTTTAAAAATATATATTTAAAACTATTCAAACTTTTTTTTTTTTTTTTTTTTCAAATGATAAATAATTTTTTTTTATTTTTATTTATTTATTTGTTTATCATTTTTATTTTTTATAT
>NW_021628225.1:1641126-1665050 GCF_900005855.1 Plasmodium gallinaceum | reverse complement strand
TTATCTTATTAATTTTTTTATTTAATTCATTGATCAATACTATAGACAATGTCTGTTTTCTTATTTTTCTCACTTTTCATTAATCTAAAAAAAAAAAAAAAAAAAAAAATTATCATGAATATATAAAAATATAATAAAATATTAAAAAATGAGAAATACATTTTAAAAAGAAAATACAAATTGTATTTAGGATTTATTTATGAATATAAAATATATATATATATATATATATAACAAAAAAATAAAATATGTGTATAGGAAATTACTCATATTCTTGAAGAGAGGATATCCTAAAAATGATTTCATTTAGAAAATTAGCATTTGGTAAAAATAAATAAAAATATATAACATAAATTCCAGTATATTTAAAAGGTGAGTTAGTTTGAATTATTAAATCATTAATGTTAGTTGTATCCGAATATATTTGTTGCTTTTTATCATTACTATAATCTTCTCTATTTTTGTAATAGTTAATTTTATGTAAATTTTTATGAGTTAAGTCTAATTCATAATTATTAGAAATGTAATTAAAAAAATCATACAAGTTATATGAAACATTATTAGTGTATTTATATGTATCTAAATAAATTGTTATATCTATATTTCTTAATTGTGTAAAATATTTTTCAAAATCTTCTTTTATTAGAACACTTTTTTTTATATCAACTTTTTGACTTCTTTTATATTTTTCTTTATCAGCATAGCTATCAACATTTTCATAAGTTGCATAAACAGCTTTTCTCTCTTTAATTAAATTTCTAGCACATCCTCTTTTAATTTTTATTATTTCTCCCTTATCACCAATGTGAGTTATATTATTTAACAATATTATATATGTGTATTTATTTTCAACAGCTGCTATATATGTTTTTCTTTTTATTGTATACTTATTATAATTTAAATAAGAACTCATATATAATTTTTTAAAATTAAAAAGGAATTTTATTTCTTTTATTTTAATCATATTTCCATTATTATTATTATCATTAATACTATACTAAAATGTTGTGTTTTATTTTCTTAATTTTAAATAACTCATACAAAAAAAAAAAAAAAATACCCTAATAATTATATATTTATAAATAAAAAAAAAAAAAAAAAAAAAAAAAAAAAAAAAAAAAAAAAAAAAGAGAATAATAATAATACTACATTTTTTTTTATTTTTTAAATAAAAATAAACCTATGAAATTTTCTTTTAACAAGAAAAAAAAATATATTTGTATTTTATATATTTTAACAAATTTTTTTGTATTTTCATTAAAACTAAAAAAAAAAAAAAATAAAAATATATGTTCATATACATAATAAAAATTATGTAAAAAATAATAATTGTTAAATAACTATAATTTTATAAAAGTGTTATTAATTTTTTATGATATTATTTGTTATTTTATTTCTAATGAATAATTTTAAAATTTCTTTAAAAAAAGAAAAAGTTGTATTAATGTTCTTAAATAATATGATAAATTACATGTTCCATCTTTTTTTTTTTTGTGTATAAAAAAATAAAAATAAGTATATAAAAAAGGGTATATAAAAAAAAGTATATAAAAAAAGATATATAAATAAAGTACATAAATTTGAAATTTTTTTCAAAATTTATTCATATAATGAAAAAAAGGAGCATATCTCATTTTAATTTACCTAATAAAAAGTGGAATATAGTAAAACATTTTATAAATATATAAAGAGAAAAAAGCAAATTACTTTTTATTTTAAAAGTATATATAATTTTATTTTATTTTATTTTTTTTAAGGTAGAAGATAGTTTGTTATATCGTATTGTTAAAGATAAAGAAGATACAATTTATAAAAAAATATATTCATTTGATTTAGATAACACATTAATTTTATCACGGACATATTTTAAACCTGCTCAAAATGAATATGACTATATTTTTTACTCAGATAACGTTATAGAATTTTTAAAAAAAAAATATTCGGAAAATTATAAAATAATAATTTTTTCTAATCAAAAAGGGGTAAGTACTGGCAAGATAAGTTTATTAAATATTATAAATAGATTTGATAATATTATTGACAAAATAGGTATACCTTTAGAATGCTATTTAGCTTTAAAAAATGATAAGTATAGAAAACCAAGAATAGGAATGTATAATTTTGCTAAACAGAATAACAACCATGAAATAGAAGAGATAATTTATGTTGGAGATAATGCTAATAGAATCTACGATGATAATTTTAAAATGATATTTATTAATCATTTAAAATATATATATGCTAAAAATAATGTAAAAATAAATATAGATGAAATTTATAAAAAATTAAAAAAGGACTATACTGATACTGATCTGAAATTTGCTTTAAATATAAATGCAACTTTTTATACACCTGAAGAATTATTTTTAAATTTAAAAAATGATATATCAACTAATTTTTCTTTTGAACCAAGAAATTTAACTAAAAATGTAGAAAATATAAATGAATTCCCTTACTTTATAGATCAAAATAAAAATGAAAAAAAAAATGAAGAAAAAAATGAAGAAAAAAATGAAGAAAAAATTGATGATATTATAGGAAAAGAAAAAAAAGATATAATACCAGAATTTACAAAAAAAAATTCTAAAGAAAATGATTGTCAAAAGTTAATTATTTTAATAGGACCTCCTGGTTGTGGAAAGACATTTTTATGCAAAAATTATTTTCCTTATTTTATTAAAATTAGTACAATCGAATTAAAAACAAAAAGTAAATGTCTAGAAGCTTTAAAGGAAAGTATTATTCAAGGGAAAAGTGTTATAATAGATAATGTTAATAAATCTGTAAATGACAGACTAATTTACATTAATGAAGCTAAAAAAATAAATAAAAATATAAAAATTGAAGCTATCTATTTTAATTACCCAAAAGATTTAGTATTTCATTTAAATGCTTTTAAATTAATTACAGATAAATTAAATGAAATTAAAGATATACCTACAATTAGTATTCATGCTTTTTATAAATATGTAGAAGATCCAACACCAAAAGAAAACTATGATAAAATAATAATCTTAAATGAAAAAAATTTTGTTCCATCAAAATTTGAAAATGAAGAACAAAAAAGATTGTTTTTTTTATATTTAAATTAATCATAAAAAAAAAAAAAAAAAAAAAAAAAAAAAAAGTATAAATATATATATACATATATCTCCGTAATGTAATAATATATTAAAATAGTTAATACTTAATTTTTGTATTTTTAATTTTTTTTAATGGTTTGTTAAAGGTATATTTAATATTTCATTCAAAAAATTTCTATGTTTTAATGAAATTATCTTTTACCACCATATTTTTGGCAAATCTATTGAGAACAAAATTTAAATTTTGATTTGTGTTACTTTTTTTATTCATTAATTGTAAAGGATCTTTTAAATAATCTATTATTAGATTAATAAATTTTTCTTCTGTTATATCTATAAAGGAAAAAAGGAAAAAAAAAAAAAATTCATGTTTTTTTAGTTTTTTTCTTTTTCTTTCAATTTTAATGTATTTTTAATTTGTACATATATATATTCATTAATAATTTTTTTTCTTTTATTTAATTTAAATTATTAAATTTTAATAATTAAGTTTAATGTTATTTAAATTCATATATATAAATATATATATATATATATATATATATATATATATATATATATATATTTTTTTTATATATTTTCATACTTAAATAATTCACTATGCTTTTTCCTCCATGTAAAATTATAAATGTTATAGGTAAAAAAAAAGAAGGAATTTTTTTATATTCTTCTTTTCTATTTTTTATATCTATTGATTTTTTAAAAAGATTACATAATTTTTGTTCAAAATTCAAAGATGATAACATTTCATTATTTGTTATTTTTAGTAATGATTCATAATATTTGAATATATAAATATCCATATTATTAATTAAATAAAAAGAAGATAAGGAAACTATATAAATTACTATTTTATTAATTAAATTAGTTATCATTTGTTGTATTTCAGATAATGGAATACGTTTAACAACATTATTATTAAAGTAAATGCATAGTTGATCAAATAGTGAATATACTTCATCTGTGTTTAAAACATTGCAGTTATCTTTAAAATACCATAAGGATTTTTTCTCAAAACATTCAAAACATTCATATATGCATGAATTCACTACATTATTTAATTCATATATTCCTTTTTCTAATTCAAGTAAATCAAAAAAATTTTTTTTTTTTTTTTTTTTCTCTTTAATAAAAAAAGAGTTTATTTCATAATTTTCTTCTTTTTCTTCATCACTAAGATAATAACATTCATTCGAATTAAAAGAGTTATATTTAACATCAGTGATATAATTAATTTCAAAATTATTTAACTTTTTTTTTTCATCTTCATCTGTTTCCTGTTTTTCTTCTTCAAATTGATGTGGTTCTTGTTTATCTTTTCTATTCTCCAAATCATCCATTATTTTCTCATCTTCTTTTTCTATTAATCTTTTTACTTCTGTTTTCTTTTTCTCTCTGTAGTTTTCAGTTTCAGTAAAATCTTCTTGTTCATCATCTCTCATATTTATTACATTAAAAAAATAATTATTTAAATAATCCTGAAAGTTGAAAAATTCATCAAAAGACTCACTAAATGAAAAACTAATTAAATTATTATCTATATAATTTGGAATATTTTCATTATTCTCTTTTTTTTGTAACAAATTAGTTAAATCACAATTCCCATTAAGTAAATCAACATTTCTTTTTTTATATGTATATCTTTTTATTTCTAATATTTTCCTTTTTAATTTCTCTAAATTTAATATCAAATATTTAAGAATTTTTCTTCCAACTAAATAAAGCTCTAAATTATATTTGAAATTCTTATAAATATATTCACAATTTATATATTTTTTTTTTGTATCTAATTCAACATGAAAATTTATATTTTGTTTTAAATTGTTTAAATTGTTACTTAATAATAATAAAGAATTATTACAAGAAACAATTATTTTACGAAATAAATAAGGATAAAAAATATGTGTATATAATTCTTTATATAATTCTATAACATAATTTTTTATATCAAAAATGGTCGGAAAATTATAATCATACTCAAATCCCACATTATCGCTTAATTTTTTTTTTTCAAACAGTAGTTCTACTAAATTGGCTAATTTATTAATAGAATTGAAAGTAATTTCTTCATATTCTTTACTGAATAAACTTAATAACAAATCTTTTTCTTGAAATTTAAATTCATTTTTATTCCTAGTTATATGTAAAAATTCTTCAATTAAATTTAAAACATATAGAATATTTTCTTTTTTTATATATTCGTTAATTTTATTTTTTATTAATATGTTAATATAAGGCAAATAAAAATCATTATATATATTTATTGTATAACATTTATCAATAGGTTGTTCATTTGTACAACTACTATTATAATCATATATTTCTTCTTCAATGTTTGCAGTTTTTATTATATTATTCACATAATTATTTTTTATGGTTTCATTTATGTAATAAATTTGAAAAATATTGTTTTTGCAATTTTCTATAATAAAAAAAAAATTTTCTTTTATATTTTTGTTTTTTTTTATATTAGAGATATATAAAGATATTTTGTTAATTTTATTATTCACTATTTTTTTTAAACATTCTTTTTCAACATTCAAATAACTGAAAGCGTTCAAGCAAAATTTTACCTTACTTACATAATTTTCATCCTTATAAAAATTTTTCGATAAATATTTAACAAATATATCTGTTATATAATTTTCATAATAATTAATTTTTTTTATCTTTAATTTAATTATAGATATATTTTGAACATTATTATAAACTACAAACCTTTTTAAATTATTTAACCTCTTTATATATTTCATGAAAACTTCAAAATCAATATCATCAATACATGAATTAATATTATCAATACATGAATTAACATTATCAATACATGAATTAACATTATCAATACATGAATTAACATTATCAATACATGAATTAATATTATCAATATTTATCATTTCAAAACATCCGTTACAACCCATATCTTCCTCTTTCAAAAAATTAAAAATTTCGAAATTTTTGTTGTCTTTTATTTCATAACTTAATTTTTTTAATTCTTCATTTATTATTATATATAATTTTAAAATCTTATCTATATCAATTAAACATTTTTTTTCTTTAATTAATGATAATAATTTATCTTTATTTTCTTTCAAAGCTTCATTGTTTATATTATATTTTTCTTGAATATTTTCTAATTCGCAAGAATTCCATTCAATTTTTTCTTTTAAATTACATATTTCATCAGTATATTTATAAAAATATTCATACTTTTCTTTTGCAATTTTATTAATAAAATTATTTAATGTGTTAATTTTATCAGTAACAAATTCTATAGTATCATTTATTTCTTTTTCATTAGTAGAATTTTTCAATATATCTTTTATTTCTATAGTAAAAATTTTATCAATATCACTTTCATTTTTCATATTTTTTTTTTTGGTGATACATTCATTATTTTTGCTATAACTTACATTATACTCATTCAAATTCATTATTTCCTTTTTAATTAAATATACAAATATATTTTATTTTAATTTTATAATAGCATTTTTCTTATTAAAAGGAAAATATAGTACATTTATGTTTTTACATTTTTATAAATTATTTTTATAGATTTCATTTTTTTTATTTATACATATATTTATATATAAAATATTCTTTTTATAAGAAAATAGTTTACATGTAATTTTCTTTAAAATATATAATTTATAATAAATTAAGTAATGTGTAAAATAAAATTAAATGAGATTTTAATAAAACAAACGTTTAAAAATAATATTCATATTAACAAGATGTATGTATTAAAAAAGTTAATTTGAAAAAAAACTAAAAAGAACAATAATTAAAAAAAAAAAATTGAAAATTTTAGTAACTAAAATATTTGCATTTTTATATTTTTAGATTTTTTTTTTTTTTTTTAAATATCTTTTTATATAATTTCAATAATATATACTATTTTATTTGTAAGGAAGCTAATTGAACATTAATAAATATATACATATATATATATATATATTATAATTATCAAAACAAGAATACTAAAATAACTTTATTTATATATTTTATAATTATTTACATACAATTGAAAAAAACAAATTTTTTTTTAAATATCTTATATATTTATTTTTTAAAGAATATTTTTTTTTGTATTTGATATCTTCCCAAAGAAAAAAGAGTGAATTAAATATAACATTATTTTGATTAATATGAAAAATAATTTTCTTAATTCTTTTTTTTTTAAACTTAATTCCTTCATTGATGGAATACATATTATTAGTAATAACAATGTCATTTTCGTTAGAAGAATAAATTTTTTTTTTCTCAAAACACATTAAATAATATATATCCATTACATAATTTAATAGTATAAAAATAAAATCTACTTCAATTTTATAATTTTCATTTTTATAATACATTAAAAATTTTTTAAGCATAATAAAAAATTTCCTACATAATAATTGAAATAGTAAGTGACTATTTTTTTCTTTCTTTACTATAATGTTGTCATTAAAATATTTAAGTAATTTATGATTAAAAGGGAAGTGTAAAACTTTCTTTTTCTTAATTTTATTTTTAAAAGAAATATTACATAATGGAACAAAACAAAGAGCAAAACAATTTTTTTGTTCTCTTTTTGATAAAGGGATATTTTCAATATTTTTATCTCTATTAAAATTAATTATTATTTCAAAACATATATCAGGATAAATATAAGAAAACCCTTTATAATACGAGCACATATTAGATAATATCATAAAATTTTTAAAATATACCCAATTTGTTTTTATACTATTTATTATAATAAATGGTGGTATATTGATATCTATACTATTAATTATTTTTTTTAATACATTTTTATTTTTTGCACATTTTTTTTCAATTGATAAAGTTATATTTTCCTTTTTTGAAATTTTTTTATCTCTATCATTACATTTTTTTTCAAATAAATCTACAATGGCATTTATTATAACATCACGGGTAAAGTAACATATATGATTTAATTTTTTTTTATTCGTATAAAAGTCATAACTTTTTTTTTTTAATTTATAATAAGATATACCAAAAAAAATAAATTTTAATAAAAACGTTTTGTAATTCCTTATAGAGTGAAACGCTTCGCTTTTATAATTAAATTTCAATATATTTATAAAAGCATGAACGCAAGATGGAATACATATATTGTTATAAATAAAAGGATCTTTTTTAATTATATCAATCTGTTTTAAATATATAAAATTATGAATGATTAACTTATTAAAAACAGTAGATACATTATTCATCTGAATATAATAAAAACAAAATTTCAGAAATAAAAAACATATATCGAAGCTTTCTTTTACTAAATTTCTTACATATGTTCTATTTTTGTTCTTATATATGTATTCATTATAAAAAATTTTAAAAAAATTATGAACTTCTAAGGTTTCCTTTAATAAAAAATAAAATTTTTTTTTTGTATTTTCGTTATTTTCAATTATATCATAGTTTTTTGAATGTTTCATTTTATGTCTATTTTTTTTATGATGACTATTATTTTCTTTGGTATATTTTTCGTATTTAAGTTTTTTCTCAGAATAATATTTAAAAATTATATCTCTATTTTTTTTTTTTTTCATAATTCTCCATTTTTTATTAACACACTTTTTTATTAAATAATAAATGGCTTTCACATTTATGCTCTTTATGTTTTCCTTATTTTCTATTTTATTAAATACTGTATTAAAAATTTTCAAATTATAATTTAAATTAAAATATATACTAAATGTTTTACTTAGTTTTTCAAAATCAAAAAGACGACTTAATACATATAACATTTCTTTTTTATCGTAATTATTTAAATCTTTTATAATATTTAAATAATAGAAAGTATTCAATAAATGTTCTTCATTTAAGGTTAGAAAAATTTTTTTTTTTTTTTTTTTTTTTTTTAATTCGCTAGATAACTTATTATTATCATGTGTAAATATGATTTTTTTTAAATTCATATTATTACACACTAATGAATTATAAGTTAATTTATTGTTCTTTTTAATTTTTATATTATTTTTGCATTTTTTAAATTCTTTTTTTGTCATAAGGTTGTAAATATGTGCACTCGACTTAATTAACAAAAAGCACTTTTTTAAATTAATAAAATAATTAATATATCTTGTTTCCTTTATTCTTAGTAAAGCTGTTTCAATTATGTTTCTAATTTTATAAGAACAAAATAATTTTTTTACGTTTTTATTAAATTTACACAATTTATTATAGATCTCTATTTTTTCATATTTTTCTTTATTTATATCTGTTCCTTTATCTTCGTTTTTCATTTTTAAATATTTTCTACAATTCCTTTGTATGCTAAAATAGTTCTTTATTTTTCGAAAAAGATCTTCACCATATTCACAAAAATTTATCTTAATATAATCAAAATCATTAATAAAAGAATCATTGCATAAGTTAAATTCATAATTAATAAAATTTAAATCATCTCTTGTTATGAAAATGGAGGATTCACAAATATCTGTATCTAAAAAATCTTTCTTAAATTCTTTCTTAAAAACGTCATAATTTCTATTTGTGAGCTTTGAAAAAATTATTGGTATATAAGATAATAGTTCTAGTTTATTATAATTCCATATTATTGTCTTATTTTTTTTTTTTTGTCCATCTATTATATTTGTTTTATTATTAATTAATGTAAAATTATACATATTAGTTTTAGAATAATCTACACAACTTATACAACTTAAAAAAGTAGTTTTTCCGCTATTCTTATCTCCACATATTAATATGTCTATATATTTTAGTTCATTTTTAATATTAGTAATTATTTTATTATTATTTTTTTCCAACTCTTTTACATTATT
This sequence comes from Plasmodium gallinaceum, assembly GCF_900005855.1. Classification (NCBI taxonomy): domain Eukaryota; phylum Apicomplexa; class Aconoidasida; order Haemosporida; family Plasmodiidae; genus Plasmodium; species Plasmodium gallinaceum. The sequence continues at coordinate 1,655,176 of NW_021628225.1, read as the reverse complement.
TTTCTTTCTTTTTTTTTTTGCATATCTATTTATTTCTCTCAATATATTCAAATATTTATTACGAACTTTTAAAAAATTGTTATCTATATCTACAACATCTTCATCATATTTTTCTATATTTTTATAAGTAAATATTTCTTCATGATAATTAATTTTGCATTTATTACTATTTTTTTTCATTTAAACATTTATAAACATAACATTTCATATATAACAACTCAGTTAATGCTTCTATGGAAAGATATCAATTATATTTATATTTTTTAAATTTAAAAAAAAATATATTACAAATATTTGTTTCCGTGTAATATTAGAAAACTTTTGTTTTCATATATATAATAATTAAAATACAACTTAAATAATTTAATATTTGAAAATAATTTCAAATTATTGTTATTTATTTTATTTTACTTATATCTTATTTTAGATTTAATTCTTTCTAAAAGTAAAAAAAAAAAAAAAAAAAAAAAAAAATTGTAAGATACTACTATTAAATTCTTTAGCCTTAAGATTTTCTTATTTTTTACATAGGATCACAAAAAAAAAAAAAAAATTAAAAAAAAAACAGAAAAGGAGAAAAACAAAAATAAACACCAAAACAAATGAATGACAAAAAAAAAAAAAAAACTAAAAAACAAAAGAACTAAAAATATTTATAAAAATTGTAAGAATAAGCTTTTAAGTAAATTCAAAAATATATAAAAAAAATATTTTATCTATATAAAAAATTAAATTTGAAATTAAATGTTTTTTAGTTTTCCAGATACTGAAAATAAAACATTAACTATTGATTCATGTAAAAAAGAAATATTATGTTTAAGTGAAACATAAAAATGAGATTTACACAAATACATATGATCTAAATCTAAGCAAGTCTTAAATAATTGAATAAATAATAAAAAATTAGAAAAGTATTTACTTAATAAAAAATTAGCATATGGGAAAGTGAAGAGAATTTCATTGATTTTTGAACTAACCCATCTATCAATTTTATATTTACTTGATTTTAACCATGTATAACAAAAAAAATAAGGACAAAATTCAATTTCCTCTTCGCTATTATTTTTCGTATATATTATAATTTTTTCAATATCATTAATTTTTAAATATTCATTTGAGAAAAAATCTTCATAAAATTCATTAGATTCAGTAAATATATTCTTTGTTAATTTTAAGGGATATGTAACCTTATATATGCATTTGTTAATAAAATTAGGTAGTAAAAATAATAACAACCATTCCTTTATTTCATTATTTATACTATTAGAAAAAAACTCTACAAAATTCAAATTTTTATCTTTATATAATGAATTATATAATATATACAAAACTAAAGTACGAATAGGATACATTTTTATATTTAAAAAAAAATTACAGTCTTTTATTTTTACTTCATCTATATTTGTTATTTTATTTTTATCTATATCATTGTTGGAAATATTGTACATATTAAAATCTAAACCATTTTTCTTTTTATTTTCTTTTTCAAATATATTTATACATTCGTCAAATTTCATTATTCTATTATTCATTTTATTAATAATTATATCCCATGATTTTTTTTTTTTTTCTCCTTTTTCTTGCATTATATTTTTTTTTATTTCGTTAAACTCTTTTTTAATATTTTTGGTTATTTTAAAACCAAAATAGTCAGGGTTATTTGGCCATACTGGTAAAAAGGCAGAAATGTTTTCATCATCTTTTGATATATTATAACTTATATTAGTTAATAAATGATTTTTTATTTTAATTTTTAAATTAACATCAAAACAATTAAAATAGTTTATTTTATTTTCTTTTGAACTAATTCTAATTCCTAAAAATGAAAGATCCTTTATGTATTTATTTGTATTACACTTTTCTTCCTCTTTGAAACATAATGATAAAAACGAATTTCCTCTAAAATTAAAGAAAGTTTAAAAAAAAAAAATAAATAATATAATATAAAATTACATAATAATTTTTACATTAATAAATATAAAATAATATATATAAAAATATAAAAATTTTCACATGTTTTAAACTAATAAAAGTATAAGTTAATTATCACATATATATATATATACACTCATTTATTTATAATGTCTTTTTTTTTTTTTTTTTTTTTTTTTTTTACTTTTGACAATAATTGTTATTTTCATAATATAAATCAAAAGATATATTTGGAATACAATCTAAACTATGAAAAGTTTTTAAACTATTTTCATTGACATTGTTATTAATACTATTTGTTTCAATTTCTATATTTTCTTCATTATTTTCATAATAATTACGTTGATTATTTTCATGGTTGTCATCTTCATGAATAATTTGATCATCATCTATTTCTTCTTGATATATACAATGACGAAATGTTTCATTCAATTGCTCATTTAAATTTAAATTATATTCATCTGACTTATAAAAGTTATAATGTTTTTCTTCATCAGTTAAAAAGGAATACACACTAGACTCACTTGAATCATTGATATCATATATAAGGTTATTTAGTTTTTTTAAATTATTAATTTTATTCTTTTTTAATTTTTTTTTNATAGTGAAATTTTGACCATAAAATACTTCTTCCTTTATATATAAATCGGTCTTCAACCATATTTTATTTAAAATATTCCTTAATACTCTTTTTTTAAATTTAGAATTTTTTATATAAATATATGTATTCTTTTTTTTTTTTGAAAAATTATATTCCCTTTTAATTTTTTGATTTAATTCATGAAGCTTTTCATTAAAAATATTTTTATCTTTTTTTATATTCATTCTATTACTTTTTAAATGTATATCAGTTTGATAGTTATGATTTTTTATTTTTTTTAGTGATGTTTTTTTTGTTTTATCTTCTTCTATAAAAAAACCACATAAAAAATTTACAACTGAATTAGTAGGTGGGTTAATATTTTTTAAATTTTTTACTATTTTATTAATTAATTTCATTGCCTTATTTTTGTCATATAATAAAAATGTTTTCATAAAATTTCCGCCTTTTTTAGTAAAAAAAAAGTTCACAAAAATATTATTTTGATATAAAAAATGATATATTAAATCATAAAAAATACCAACTTGTAGAATTTTTTTTTTAAATGTCTCATAAAAAAACCTTTTGTTACTTAACCAGTTATTTACAGTTATTTTATTACAAAGTTTTTTTAAAAAAGTATTATTGTAAAAATAGCCATAAAAGTCTAAAGCTTTCATAATTTTTTTAAAATTTTTTTTATTAATTTTATCTATTATATCTTTAGAAAATAAAATTTTTGATAACTTAAAATTTATATGATCATCCATTTTTATTAAATGATTTTCACTATATGTATTTAAAATTATTTTAAAGTAAGAATATTTCTCAATGAATTTTATATTTACTTCTAATATTTTCTTTTCTCTTTCATATATTAACTTTATATTTTTTACAAAATAATTTGTTAAGTTTATTCTATTTTTTATGTGTTCCTTTTTATCTTCTAGAATATTCGTTTCTTTTATTTTATTATTCTTGATATATTCCTTGAAATTTCCATCTTTTTTCTTAGATTGGAATAATTTATTTGATGAAAAATCTTCATTATCATAAACATTAGGAATTGTATAACAATATTTTTTATCATTATCATCATATATTCTATTACTTATATTAAATTTACAAACACTATTCAAAATTTGTTTATCATTATTTATTTTTTCACAATTTTTACTATTTATATTTAATGAACTATAATAAGTATATTTATTATTTTTAAAAATAAAATTTTGATCTATTTCTTCTTTTTTTGTTTCTTCTATCTGTTTATTTTTTAATAGGCATTTTTCTTCAATTGTTATTTCCTTTTTGTCTAAATCGTTTTCATTCATTAAATTTAAAATCTCGTTATGAATACTTTTTAGTTTTTTCTTCTTTTCTATTATTTTATTTTTAATAGTATTGTTGTTATCTATATTTTTAATATGATTACTATTATCATTAATACCATCAAAAATATTATTATTATTATTACTATTATTATTATTGTCCTTCTTTAGTAGTTTTTCTTTATCATATAAAGTTAATGTATCACTAAGACTTAGATAACTTGAATTTCTATTACTGTAAGCATCTTCACTAAAATTTATTATTTTTTCTTTTAAACTTGTATGAATATTTATATCTTTCTTGTTATTTATTAAATTATCTTCTATTTTTTCATATATTTTACCTTCATTATTATTACCGTAATTAAAAAATTCATTTTCATCACTAACTTTTTCTTTCTCTATCATATTATTATTATATTTGTAAATATTTGCATGATTATTATTTACATAAGTATTATTTGTATTTTTATTATTTATAATTTTATTATTTATTTCATCTTTGAAATATTTTATTTCTAACTTTAAATTTTCTTCATTTTTTTTTATATTTTTTTCTCCATATTTATCAGAATATCTTTCTTTAAAATTCAAACGATTATTAAAAAAAGCAGATTCACACAAATTTGGTTTTATTTTTTTCATTAATTTTTCATATTTTCTATTTTCTTGATTGTTTTTATTTTCTTCATTATAATTTTTTCTTTCTTTTTCTAATTTCTCATTTACTTCATTACAATTTTTTCTTTCTATTTCTAATTTCTCATTTACTTCATTACAATTTTTTCTTTCTATTTCTAATTTTTCATTTTCTTCATTACAATTTTTTCTTTCTTTTTCAAATTTTTCATTTTCTTCATACTTCATGTTTTTAATTCCTTGATTATCAATACTTTTTTCGCAATTATTACTCTTTTCGTATTTATTATTATCTTTTTTTAACAATTTTTCCAATTCATTGTTTTTTTCTTTTTTTTCTATTTCTTCTTTTACAATATCAATTATGCAATTTTTATCGAAATTATTTTTTTTATATACATCAACTTTTCTATACTGATTATTATGTTTTCCTATATTATACTTAACTTTAGAATTATTCTCAGATTTAGAATATAACTTTTTATGTAAAATGTTTTTTCTTCTTTTAATTAAATATTTTTTCTTTATCATTCCTATATCTTCATCAGAAACAGCACTTTTAGACAAATTATAAATTTTATTCGTATTCATTTTTCTCTTTTCTTTTATTATCATTTCGTCTGTATATTCTCTTCCTTTTCTTTTATTTTTTCCATAGTTAAAGTCATTTTTACAACTAATATTATGATTATTTTTATAAAAATCTTTTAATTTTAAGAATACTTCATTACTATAATTTTCTTCTTTTAAAATATCAAAATTATTACACTTCAGTCTTTTTTTTATATTGTCATTTTCTTCATAATTTGATACAAAGTTATCACACAAATTGTTTTTTTCTTTACCAAAAGTATTTCCAACTAATTTTAAATTAATTGAATTATATGAACGTTTTTCCATATTAAAGATTATAATTATTTTTTAAATGTTTATACTTTTTTTTTTATCCTTTTTATTCATACTTTAACACAATTGAAAACAAATAAAAGGAAGAAAAAAAAAAAAAAAAAAAAAAAAAAAAAAAAAAAAAAAAAAAAAAAAAAAAAAAAACAGTTATAGACACAAAGATAAAATAAAAATTAACAAATAAAAAAACTTTCTTAAAAAATTGACAAAAATTATATTTTTTCTTAATGATAAAAAAAAAAAAAAAAATTAAATAATTTAAGTAAGTATATATAAATGTGGAAAATTCTATTATATGAGGATAATAAAAAGTTATTATTTTTTTTTTTTTACTTAGAAAAAAAAAAAAAATAAAATGAGAGAATCCAATATAAGCTTTTAATTAAAAAGAAAGTATTACATATTTAAAAAATAATAATAAAGGGATATATGTGTTAATATATATATAATCGTATATTATATCATTCTATGTTTTATATTTTTTATTCTTTACAATTTTATTTATTAATTTAACAAATTATTTATTTTAATTGAATTTAATTTTATTTTATTTTTTTTTTTTTTTTTTTTTGAATAGTTGCCTTTAGTAACACTCAGGTGCAATGGACGTATAGAATGAAAAGCTTTTTAACATTTATTTTTATAATTTTACATTGTTTTCACTTTTTTTTTTTTTTTTTAAATATGTCTTATATTAATGCATATCTTTTTAAATGAGTTTATTTCTTTGTATTATTTAGAAAAAAAAAAAAAAAAAGAATAAATTTGAGAAATAAAAAAAATGTTAAAAATTCTTATGTTTTATTTTTTTTTTTTTTTTTTGTCTCGTTTATTAGTATAATTAATATTTTTAAAGTATCTATATTTTTTTTTTTTAAATTTAAATTTAAATTTCTTTTCATTTTATTTAGTCACACATTTCATAAGTAATATTATTTAGTTTTTAAATAAAATTTAATTGAAATTCTTTTATATATCTAAACGAATTATATTTATAAAGTTGTAATATTTATCTGAACATCCAATTATATTAATTAAGGCATCATTTGTAAAAATATCTTGAGTTAATAGTGAAAAAGCTTTTTTTACATAAAAAGAAATTTTAAAATACTCACAATTACATTCAGATATTAAATTATTAATAAAATCATTATTAATATTATTCTGAAAATAATAATTTACAGATATTTTTTTTTCGTGAAGTTGTAAATCTTCCATTTTATTAATATGAACAACATTACTATAAGGAATTTTTAAAGATGTATTTTTTTTTCTTTCATAAAATTTTTGTTCATAATTATTTAAATGCATAAATTCAATATTTTGCATTAGATCTTCAAATTGAATTTCTTTTAAATAATTTTTACTATCATTCAAATTACTTCCACTATTAAGTTTAAATAAATTATCATCTTTTATATTTTCAAATTCACCACATATAGGTGCCAATCTACGTAACAAGTTTTTATTAACAACCTTAATGTTTTCCTCATATGGTATAGGTAAAATTAAAATAACGTTAATTAGAACATTAATAATTTTGTCTAATCTTTCCTTTAGTTTTTCTATAACATATTCATTGAAATATTCTATATGTATATCTTTTAAAATATCATCAAAATTATTAATACTATCTGTTTTTAAAAAGGATAATTCTTTTATTTTTTCATTATTATCTCCGTTGCTAAAGGTATTTTTTCTTTTGTGATACAAACAAAAATATATTAATATATTTGAAAAAGCAAAAATAAAGTATTTCAAATCATCAGAATTTTGATATATATAAAATATATCATTTAACCATTCATCAATAATAGACACAAAAACATTTTCTTCAAGTAATATATCAAAAAAATTCTTTATATCTATATATATATACATAGCCAACGATTGATAAATATATCTTTTATTTTGAAGCATTAATAGCATTATAAATATATTATAATAATTCTGCGAGCTATTTAAGATTATATTGTTATTTATATACTTTAATGTTTTTAGTAGTTTTTTAATGTGTTCTTCTTTTTTATCTTTTAAAAGAAAAATATTAAAATAAATTGTATTCAATAATTTCATAATTTGTTTATTTTGACAATTATTATTATCAACAAAATTATTATTATCAACAAAATTATTATTATCAACAAAATTATTATTATCAACAAAATTATTATTATCTACAAAATGATTATCAACATTACTACAATTTAATTTATTTTTTTTTTTATTTTTTTTTTTTGAATTCTTTTTATTTAGAAAATAGTTTTTTATTCCACAATAAAATAGTACATCTTGTTTTAATTTTTCATAATTTTCATTTATAGAATTATTTAGGTCATTTTGTTCATATTCAAAATCATCAGAATTATTTCTTTCATTTTTTTTAGAGTAATTTAATTTACTATTATTATTACACTGAAAATTATTTACATTCTCTTCATTATTTTCATTAACGCATTTCTCGTCAAAAGAATAAGATTTGCTACTATTATATGTTTTATTAATTTTATTTGCTTCATCAAATGTTTCGAATGAATAATTTGAAACAACATCATCAATATCACTTAATTCATTGTCATCTTGAATCAATTCATAAGCTTTCGTTAATTTTTTCCATAATGAATATGTAAAGAAAATATTATTTTTTATTAAAAACATTATAAGATATGATAATATATTATTATATAAATATAAACCACATATATGTAATGTATTATTATGACAAAAATTTTGTTCATTTAAGTTTTCATCAGATAAAGTAATTAGTAATAAACTGATTTTTCTTAAAATTTCCATAATTGTTATATTTAAATTATTTTCAGTAAAAGGTTGTTGATCTGCAGAAGAAAAAAATATATAAAAAATATCTCTCTTAATTAAATTATTAAAAAATTGAAACACATATATAGGCATAATTGGAATTTGTTCTAATTTATCTATCTCCTCCAAATGAAAAAAGTGTAATTTATTAGAAATGCATTCTAAAGAATAAAGAAAATAAAACCAAAAAACTTTATAATTAGACAAAGAATTTTTTGTAAAAATATATAAGATATAAAAAACTTCATTTAATATTTCTTCTCTCAAATCAGTATTTTTTTCTTTAACTACACTTTTAAAGTAAAATATGAAATTTTCATTTTGTAAAATACTTATTATTAGCATATCCTGAGTGCTACATGCATTTTTATAATGTTCTAAAAAAAAAGAGAAAAATTTTAACGTTCTCAAAAAAAAATATTCCTTATCTTTCCTTGACATATACGAAGCAATATCTAATAGAGATTCATTGAGTAAATTAATATATAAAAATATATTATTATTAATCTCATTTTGAAAAAACAGAGATATAAATTTCAAAAATTTGTTTAAATTGTTTTCCTCTATTTTTTCTAAATAAAAATGCAAATTGTTTGATATTACATCATTAATAAAATTATCAGTAAATGAATTTATTTGGAAAAATATATAATTCTTATTTAAATCCTTGCTATCACATCTAAAATCATAATCAACATTCTCTCTAAAGCTTTTTAAAAAATTAATTTTTTCATAATTTTCACTCAGAATCACATTTATATTTTCTTCAAAAAATTCATTATCATTTGAATTAGACTCTTTTTTTATATATAAAATTAATAACTGAAAAAATAAAAATACTAAAATCTCTCTAAAGTCATTGTATAAAATTTTGCTTGGAATACCAAATTTATGCATTAAATTAATGAGGGTATCAAACGATTGAAATTTTAAATGCTTTTCAAAATAAAATAAATTAATAAAAGAACTATAAAAAAAAAATTGTATAATATTATCACTGAACTGTGTTATATTAATATACTCTCTTAACATCCACATAACCTTTCTCTTTAAGTTATTTGAATATGGGTGATATATATTTATTAGAATATATTTAAGAAAAAAGGACTTATCGTTTATTTTAAAATCATTAATAATGCATTCAAATTTTCTCTTTTCATTATCATCATTATTAAAATAATATGTATAACTATCTATATTTTTATAATATTCTTCAATGTAATCATCAATTATTATATCCTCTTTATCTACACCTTTTATATATTCCTCATTCTTATTTTCAAGTGTTTCTTCTGTTATTATTTTTTCTAAATTTTTTTTAATAAATATATATTTATAATAAGTTAAAAACATAAATAGAGAGAAAAACTTGTATAAATTTACATCATTTATAATAAGAAAACTGAAATTTAAATTATATTCATTATGTTTGCTATATAAATCTTTAAAAATTAATTCTTCTTGAGAGTATTTATATAATGGTAAATTTTTAATAATAAAGATCAAATTATTAAATATATCATTGTTTAATTTATTAAAGGATGTAAAATCATATACATCATCAATTCCATTTTCCTCCATATGATTTTTTATTATTACTGAAATGTAATCAATTATATTACTTATAGAAATACTATAATTCCCCGTTTTCATACATATTTCTGAGTTAAATATAAAACTGTTTTTCTTATAATTGTTAATTTCTATATTGTCTTTTGAAAAATCTAATTCTTTATTTAAAAAAATTTCAGGATATAACAAGTTCATATATTCATTCTGAATTGTTAAAAATTTTTTTAAATTATCTTTTATATTTTTATCTAAATAAAATATAATATCATAAAAATATTTTTCTAATAATTCACAAAATAAAAATATTATATAATTAACATATTTCTTCAATACACTTTTTGATATTGTATCATGGTATTCATTTAATAAATATTTAATGTATATAGAATTTCTTCCAAAACATAAAATATATCTTTCAAAATTTAAATTTTCAAATAAAGCAGCTTCTTCCTTTACATCTATGTTGTTAGTAAAAAAATTCTAAAAAAAAAAAAAAAAAAAAAAAAAATGATTATGAAAATGAAAATGAGTCTATTTCAAATTCTCAAAAGAATAGATAATATTAAAAGATACTAACTTAAAAAAAAAAAATAAATAGTATATTTATAGAATATATTATAAACATTCAGCATATATAAGGAATATATATATATATATATTTTTTTTTTTTTCTATTTTTTCTCTTTACATCTATGCATTCTATGTGTGAGCTACTATTAATATGAATAAAAAGTGAACTCATAAAAATTTCACTCATAATATTTTGTTTTACAAAAACTTTTAAATGATCTAATGAAACAATCATACATAAATAATTTAATGAAAGAGATAAGCATTTATCAGCAAATTTTAAATAATCAGTAAAATCAATTATATATTTTATATAACTAAATAATTTATGAGTGTTATTTCTTTCTTCTTCTTCATATGTAGTATTTATAATTATTTTTAATATTAAAAAGGATATTTTTTCTAAAAATATAATATGTTTATTTTCAAAATGCTTCAAAAATATTTTCCATGTTTCATTCATATCTTCAAAGTGAAGAGATCTATATAAAAATACATTTAAAATTTTTAAACACCATTTTTTAGTTTTCAACAAAATTATTAAAAATAACTTATCTAAATCATTTTTTTCATTATGAATAAATTCACTTAAATTCTCATAAGAACATTCTTCAGTTATCTTAGAAACAGATATGTTAGGCTTATTAGACATATTTATATTTATAAAATATAAATTATTTATATATTCATTCAAATTGATATCTATTATTTTCATTATATTAGTGAACAATATTTCATGTTCATTTTCTACTTCTTCTGGTAACATAGTGAAGTGGCATAATAAAGTTTTATATAAAAATTTTATTATTTTTTTAATTATAAATATAATATAAATATTGTTAGTATAATTTAATAAATAACATAGTAATCTATTAAAAAAAGGAAAAAATATTTTCATTATTTCCCTATATCCATATAATAAATTTTCACATGGTATTTTTAAATTACTATAATTTTTTGTTTCTAATAAATCTTTATTACTATTGTTTATATGAGAAATATAATAATTATGATATAAAATAGAATAGTAATCTGAATTTTGAATATGAGGAATATATTTTTTTAAAATTTTGCTCATTAGAGCTATTAAAGAATAGAATTTTTGAAAATGTATCACCATAATATAGTTATCTGTAATATTATTATTTCCTATTTCTTTGGTTAAATTAAAAGAATCATTATATCTAATTAAATGCATAATATAATTCATAGTTGAGTGGTAGTCTGTATTAATTATATTTGTAAAATCATCATTTTTAATTATAGAAATAAAATTAAATGTATCAAATATATTTCCAATTAAATTATTCCAATTATAAGGATAATCTACTAGGAAAATGCTAAAAAAAATATCAATAAAAAATAAACATATATTGAATTTCTTCATTTCAATTATACTATTATATTTTTTAAAATTTTTATACATATTCTCATTAATCAAATTAATAAAATTAGTAGGATTATCAGATTTTCTATCATTTATTATACAAGAATTTTTAATTAATTTTAAAATATTTTCTTTTATATAAATCCATTCTTCTTCTTTAATATTATTTGAATTATTATCTGAGCTTTCTAATAACTTAGAATTTTCTATAATATTTTTACTTAAAAATGGAATCAATAGGAATTTATTTTGCTTATTTTCCGAGTTATTCTTTTCTATTTCTTCATCATTATTCCATATATCATCATTTAAGTTTTCATCATTTTTACTATATATTAAATTATTAATATTGTTTATTTCTTTTTTATATTTATTTTTTTCGTAACTTTTTATAATGTTACATATATAGGTGTTCACATAACCAAATATATAATTCTTTAAAAATATTAGCATCATCAATCTTGTTGAATGATATTCTTCATTTTTCATATATGAATTGTTAATAGCTTGAAAAATTTTAATGATTTCAATATTGTTAATTAAATTCATAAAATTGACACATTTTATATTTTTATCTTTTAATAAATCAACAAAAATATTTACATATTTTTTTATTTCTATTTTTTCAAAATCTTTATCATGATTTATATTATAAGCTACTTCGTCTTCATTATTTGTTTCAAAAATGTTTAAATCTTCTGTTTCATCTATTTTATCATGATAATTGTTTAAATCAATTATGACTTCATCATTTATTTTAAATAGTTTATCCATTGTTAATATAAAAGAAGATTTTAAAATAAAAATATAAGAAAAAAAAATAAATATATAAAATGAAATTTTTTTAATCTATGTTATAATTAATTTAGTGTGTTGTGTGTGTAAATAAAAATTTGTATACTAATGCTTGATATATTTAAAGGAAAATTTTAATTATTATTTTATCTAATTATTTTATTTTATTTTTTTTTCTATTTTCTTCCTCCTTTTTTAAGATAAATTCGGAAATATTCATTCAATGTTATTTTATATTTAAAACAAATTCTTAAAATTGTAAGGTAACATATATAAAAAAAAAAAAAAAAAAAAAAAAGTCAAATACACATTTAATATCCATATAAAATAAATGTATATAATATATATTTTTCATAAAATATTTTAAAGTAATATATAAACAAATTAAATAATTTAAAATATTTTTACTTTATTTTCATTCTGTATAGTTTTTACATATAAATCAAGTTTCTTCTAAATTAGACTCAGGAAAATATGTGTCTAAAAATTTTTTTTTTAAATATAAAAATCATTTTTGTCATAAATTTTGATATTGTGAAAATTAGAAAAATAAAATTCTATTTATAAATCTTTTTTTTTCTGTTTTATTTATTTTTTTTTTTTTTTTTCATAATGATATGCAAATATATTTATTTCTATTAATGTAAACATTTATTTAGATTAAAATTATATTTAGATAAAATCATATGGGTTCATTAAAAAACTTAATTTTTTATTTACTAAAATTTTTTTTTTTCATTTCTCTTTAATTATATGCAACATTTTTATACAATATGTATTATTTAGAAAACAGTATATTAAAATTATTTTTATCATAAAAATAATTTTTTAATATTTATTTTAGTATATTTTAATGTATATAAAAAAAATATTAATGCTTTTTTTATTTTTTTAAAATATAGTACAATTTATAAGTTGAATAAGAATGATGTGTGCATATATAGTTGTAAAACAACAATGTGCAAAAATATGTAGAAAACATAATAAAAACAAAAACAAAAAAAAAAAAAAAAAAAAAAAAAAAAAAAAAAAAAAAAAAAAAAAAAAAATAAAAAAAAAAAAAAAAAAAAAAAAAAAAAAAAAAAAAAAAAAAAAAAAAAAAAAAAAAAAAAAAAAAAAAAAAAAAAAAAAAATTGATATATATATTATGTAAAATTATTATATAATTTCTTTATGTGTAGCTCTTAGGATTTTTTTTTTTTTAATTAAATATATTTAATAGCTTTATGGAATTTTTAATAATATTTACACTTTTTTTCTATTATAAAAAATTCAACGATGTGAAAATGATTTTAACTATTAAATTTTAGTAGTTTTTTTTGTTTTTAAATATATGCTAAATAGTTTCATTAAAACATATAATAAATTTTTTTCCTTTTATTATTTTTGTTTTTATTTTTTTTTTTTTTTATCTTTGGGAAATTCTTTTTTAATTATGCATCGTTTTGTTATGATTTCTTTGCTTCTATTACGTCTTTCTTTTTTTTTTTTTTTTTTTTTTTTTTTCATCATTAATTT
>NW_021628225.1:1635338-1640126 GCF_900005855.1 Plasmodium gallinaceum | reverse complement strand
TTTTTTTTTTTTTTTTTTTTTTTTTTTTTTTTTTTTTTTTTTTTTTTTTTTTTTTTTTTTTTTCATCATTAATATATTTGAAACATATAAATACTACATTTCATTTATAATTTTAATTACATTCTTTGTGTTATTATTTCATTATTATAAATTTTTATCTTCTTTTTTTTATTTAAATTCCATAGTATTGATATCAAATTTATTCCTTTTATGTATTTTATAATTTCTGATAATATTATTTCAATATTCCTTTTTATTATATATAAATGTAATATTTCAATTAATATAAATTATTTACATTCCCAATATATAAGAAAATTACATATTTGCTATAATTAATATTTATAAAATATATAGAATTATTTAAATATAATTTCCACTTCATAAAATGATGTCTTTTCTTATGTTTCTATAATTATTCATGCTGTATCTTTTTGTTTACTTCGTTCTGTGAAGATAAGTAAGTTGCATTTTGTTTTTTATTATTCATATTTTTATTTGAATTGTATAAAAATTGAAACTCTGAATTATTTCTAGATAATGGATTATTAATTATTTTTTGTTTAGTTGAATAAAACTTTTCATTCATATCATTCGAATTATTTATTTTATTAAATTGTTCATTTATTAGTTTAGTAACCCTATTATTTGGTTGATTGTTTAAATGACTTACTAAATGTCTATTTGATTTATAACCTAGTTGATTTTTCATTTCATTTTTTATGTAATCATTTTTTTGTTCTGCATTTTGATATTTTTTTTTAGAAAATAATTGATTATTCATTTGATACTTAATTAGTTTTTTATTTATAGCATGATTATTATCTAATTGTTGTTCCATTGTATTTCTTTCATAGAATAATTCCTTTTTATTAAAATTATGATTATTTGTTTTTTCTGGATTTTGATTATTTTTACAATTGTTATTTGTATTTTTAATAGAAGTATTTAAGTGTGCATTTGAATAATCTCCCTTCTTGGAATTATCATTTTTCCTATTGGTTGAAAAATTTGTTGAAGTTCCTTTGGAATTTGAACTATTTTTCTGAAATGAAGTTAATGAATTGTTTTGATTATTTAAACGACAATTATTATTATTAATATGATACTTATCTTCTTCATTATAAGTATTATTATATGATAATGTTGAATTTTCTGAATTTAATATATAGTTATTTTTTGTATTATTATAAACGTCATTTGTGGTACCAGTATAATTGTTTTTAATTATTAAATTTGAGAATCTACTTTTATTTTCATTATTTAACATGTAATCATTTGATGAAGTTAAATTATTAGGAAAATTTAAATTGTCTTGATTAAATATAATAGAACTATTATCATTTTTTTCTGAAATATCATCCATTTCCATTATAATATTATCTTCTAAAATGTTATCATCATTATTATTATTTGAGTTTAGTTTATACATTTTAATTTCATCTTCAAATATTTCGTTGTTATTTTTTTTTCTATTCTCTTGATCTATATATGCTTCCAATAGCTTGTTATATCTACTAGTAATCCATTTTCTAAATTCTTTAAAATTAAAAGAGTTACAATTTTCATCACTATTTTCATCTTTTCCTTCTCCTAAATGGTTTTTTATATCTTCAGAATTTTTTATAAAATTATTTTTATTCATTTTTGATATGTTATTATTGTCACCATTTTTTATTAAATTATCTTCATTTCTCTTTGTATAATAATATTCATCATTTTTCAACTTTTCATGATTTGTTGCAAAATTATTTTCATAATTTTTATGCTTTTCACCATTTATTGCATTTATATTTTCGGAAAAATTATCTTTCTCTAAAAATTCATCATTTTTCATATATTTTTTTTTTCCATCTATACAGTTTTCTGTATAAATATCAATGTCTTTTCTTTCTTGTTCATTTAAATGTTCATCAACGTCGTATTCTTTTTTTTTATTTGTTTTTTTTAAAAATTTAAAATCAGAATTATTAATTCTATTATTATCACCTACTACGTTATTACTATTGATAGTTTTATTATTATTAATATAATAGTTTTCATTATTAACATTATTATTAATATAATTGTTATTATTATAATCATCATTATTAGAATTATTATTAATAGAGTCTTTATTAATATGGTAGTTAATATTATAATCATCATTACTAGTATTATTAATATTATCTTTATTATCAATATCATTATTATTATTGACAATATTATTATCTTTACTATTATTATTATCATCATTATTATTAATTGAACTATTAATATCATCTTTATTATTATCAATATCATTACCATTATTATTAATATGATCATAATTATTATTGTGATTATTATTGTTAACATGGTTATTGATATCATCATCATTTTTGCTATGATTATTATTGTTAACATTGTTATTAATATCACCATTATTTTTATTAACATAATTATTGATATTATCATTAATATTGTTATTAACACTATCATTATTATAATTATTATTATTATTATATTCATTACAAATATTGATATTATCATCATTAATGTTATAAGTTGAAATGGATGTAGTAGTAATATTATGTGTTTTTTCAAGTTGCCTTTCTAAAATATTTGTGCAACTTTCATATACATTTTCAGGTGTTAAATCATTTAAATTATTTTTTGAATTATTTTCTTTTTCATAATCATTTGATTCTTTATTATTTGTTATAACATTCATAATCCCACTTTTGTAATTATTGTTACTATTGTTCTTAAATATATATAAATCTTTTTTATTAAAATTGTTATTCATATTATCATTTTTTTTAAAATAATTGTTATCATTATTATATTTTCTTATATAACTTTCCCCATTATTATATTTTACATCTATTTTTTTTACATTAGATAATTCATTTTTATTTTTAAAATTATTTTTCAAATTCATACTTCTATAATTTCCAATTTCATCATACTGTTCGTAATTATAATTATTTCTATAAAAATAATTATCATTATTATTTTTTTTATAATAATTATCCACATTACTGTTAATATCATTGTGATTATTATTTTTATAATAATTATTATCATTGTTAATACAATACGTAATTTTAAAATTATTATTTTTACAATTGTCAATGTTTTTCATAACATCAATATAACTGTCATTATTTTTGAAATTATCATAATTTTGCATATTATCATTATTTTTAGAATTATCATTATTTGGATTATCAACATTTTTATATAAACCATTAATGTTATTCCTGCAATTATTCATGTTATTATTTTTTAAATTTTCTCTATTTTTATGACTATCATTATTTTTATAATTACCATTATTAATATTTTTATAATTATTAATATTATTCATTTTGTAATATTCTATATTTTTAAATTTTTCATTACTTTTATAATTATAGTTATTTTTGAAATTATCACAATTATTATAATCATTTATATTGTTATATTTACAAAAGTCACTATTTTTATGAATATCATCATTTTTATAAATGTCATTTTTTTTGAATTCATTTTTTTTATTAATATCACTATTTTTGTAATTACTATTAACTTTATGTGAATTTGAATTAATTTTATTATTCCTGTAATCTTTTTTATAAGATGCATTTTTATTATATGTAGTAAAATTTCTATGATTATCATTTTTATTTATAATCACATTTTTATTATTTGACTTTTCATTATTATATTTATCATTTATATCTTCATTTTTTCCGAATAAATTAGTCATTGTACTACTTGTACTAACTGTGCTAATGACAACGTTTGAATTGTTATTATTGTTTTCAACATTTCCACCTTTCATTTTATTATTTATTTCACAATGTTTATCATTTTCATCCTCTTTTTTTAATTCATATTTTTTTTTATCATCATCTCTTTTTTCTATATCATTATTTTTAATATTTTGCTCCTTTTTTTTATTAATTTTATAATTTTTAACACTTTTGTTACTCATTCTTTCTATTTCATAATTGTTCATATTTTCTTCTTTTTTTTCTATATCAATCATTTTGAGATTATTTATATTCTCTTCATTTTTTCCAAGATTATCTCTTAAAACATTCCTTTTTTTAATATCATTTTCATCTTCAGTAATCTTGCATTCACTATTAGATAATTTGGGATTATTACAAAAATAAAAATTTTTCGAAATTTCCACTGAATTATTATTTTTTGTACATAAATTTTTTTTATTATTTATATTTGCACTTTTATTTATTTCCTTTTTATTGTTATTTATGTTTATATTTTTTGTGTAACTCATATCATTTTTTTTTTCTATTTTATTATATGGTAATTTCCTAAAATTTTGAAAAGATTTACTATTATTATCATTACTATTTCTATTTTCCTTATAGTTTATTAAATTTCTATTTAAAAAAGATATGTTACTCTTATTTTTAAATTTATTTTGTAATAATTTGTTAAAATTTTCTGTGCTTTTACTATTCCAATTTACATAGCTTTCTTTTTGATTATTATTGTTATTACTTTTTTCACTGTTTTTTTTTATATCTTTGTTATCATTATGAAAATTTTCATTAAATCCTTCAAAAGAATAACCTCTCTCATTTTTATTTTTTTTGTATTTATTAATTTTATCATCTACAATTGTTTGATTTTTTAAATTCATTGATTGATTGGTATTTTTATTTTCTTTTTTAACAAAGTCACATTTTCCTATATTTCTATTTTTCATTGCTTTTGGATTGTTCATTTTAATTGGAAGTTTTTTTTTTCTTTTTCCTTTTCCAATATCTTATCTATGAATGTTTTTTTTTTTTTTTTTTTTTTTACCCTTAT
>NW_021628225.1:1631572-1634338 GCF_900005855.1 Plasmodium gallinaceum | reverse complement strand
TAAAAAAAAAAAAAAAAAAAAAAAAAAAAAAGATATATATATATACAAACATATATATAACGTCAATTTTTATAGATTTAAAAAGAAATGAGGAAATAGTTTAGTTCATTATAATATATTTATATTAACTATTAAATCTTATAATTTTAGAATATTAATTTATATAAATATACTTCAAAAGATTTCTTAGTAAAATGTAAAACACATATACATGCAAAAATATAACGCATAAAAATGTGTATAATCCAAATATATACTATGTAATAATACTTTTTTAGAAAAAAAAAAAAAAAAAAAAAAAATTAAAAAANTTTTTTTAAAAAAAAAAAAAAAAAAAAAAAAAATTCAAAAATAGAATATTATATTTAAGGAAATATGATTTGAAAAAAAAAAAAAAAAAAAAAAAATAAGAGATCACATCTATTAATAGAAAATTGAGTCTGCATAATTAAATTTTTTTTTCATATTTTTCCATTATTTTTCAATTTTTTTTATATTCAATATTTTTTTTCCTTTTTCACAAACTATTATTTTTGTATTTTAAAAGCTTGCTTTATGTTTCAATTTTTTTTTTTATATTTTTATTTTGGTATCTTTGTTGCAATGTTATTTATTTTAATTATTCTTAAAAATATATATTTTTTTTTTTTTCTTATGCATCCTCACAATTTACAGAAGTTTGCTTTTTTTTTTTTTTTTTTTTAAATGTTTTATTTTATTTTTTTCCTATGCAAATATAACATAAATTTATATAATTAAAATTTTTTTTTTTTTGTATGCATATCATTTTAAAAAAAATAAAAAAAGCTTTTTTATGTTATTATTTTAATGATTTGTATATTTAATGAAAGGATTATTTTTTTTTTTTTTTTAAAATAAAAACTGATTTAATTTGATACTGTATATTTTTACTTACTTATTGGTTATTTTGTTTAAATATTATTTTATGGAATTTTTTTTTTTTTTAATCAAGAATTTTTAATAAGATGCTACTTCATACAAGAAAAACCGAAATATATACTTTTTTTTTATTTTTAAATATATTTATTTTCACGTTTTTTTTTTATTTATTTTTTTTTTTTTTATTTCTAATATTTTTCTTTATTTTTATCTGTAATATAATTTTTAAAAAAAATTATAAATTCTTTTATTAAAAAAAAAAAAATATTCTTATAGTATTTTCCTTTTTCGTCTAGTTGATTTATTCATTTTTTCATTATTCTTTAATTCTCCTATGAATTTTATTTTTATGTTAAAAATGTTGTACATTTTTATTTGTAAATTATAGAAATCTTTTATATTAGACAATTATAAGAAATTTAAAAATATATATATGTAATATTCATAAATTATCCATAATGATAAAATAAAAAAATGTGTAGGTTATATTTATGACATAATGTAACAAAATTTTTTTGTCAAGATGGAATATTACAATATTTTTTTTTTTCTGTTTTTTCTTCTAATAATTATAACAAAAAAGTTTCAATGATAGTATTAGAATTAAGATTAATAAATAATACTAAAGTTTATTATTATGATGGAAATTTACTATTATGTTTTCCATACATTTAAAAGAAAGCTATTAAAAATATTTCTAATGAAGATAAATAACATATATGAATATATGTAATAAATAAAATACTATATATTTTAATGCAATACAAAAAAAATAAAATGAACTTTTTCTTTTACTATGTCCCATAAATTTTTAATATAAATCAATTTCATCATTATTTTAAAAAATTACGATTACTTTTTTGTTTTTTTAATTAAAATTTTAACAAAAGAAAATAATTGAATTTAAAATTTTTTTTTTTTTAAATAATTATTTAATTTACCTTTATAAATTATTATTAAAAATACTCTCATATAATTAGAATAATTACTATTATAAAAAAATCTTTGAAATAAGATATCTTAATCCTTTTTAGATAAATTATTTCTTTCTTTGTAGAATTAATTTAACAAAATAAAAAATGTTTAAAAAACTTAAAAATACTGAAATTAATAAAAGAAAAAAATAATTTATAAATTTGGTTTCTTTGATATTTTCCTTTAGCTGTGATTATAATGTTACATATATTTTTTTTATATACTTTAGAAAATAATAAAGTAAAATAATAAATGTATAGCATTTTAAAATTAATAATATATTAACATTAAAAAATCAAATATCTGTCTATTTTGCCATTTTTTCTTTTTTTTGCAAATTATAACAAAAACAAAAAAAAAAAAATATATTTTCATATTTTATAGAATAAAAATAATCCTTCGAATGTTTTGATGTTTTTGTAAAATTTTAAGACATTTTATTGATTTAAACTATTGGAAAATAAAATTTTTATTATATAATTATATATATGTTCATATGCATTTGATATCTTATTCTTAATAAATTCTAAAAGAAAAATGTATTCAAATTTTTTCTTTTTTTTTTTTTTTTAAATCATATTTCAAAGAATATAAATTTATTTTTGTGAAATAATGTTAGAAAATAACTTTGAAAAAAAAAAAAAAAAAATTATCATAAGTGAACTTTATAAAAAGTATAATATTCGAAATGTAATAAATTATGGTTTACAATAACGCCAATAAAAAAAAGATAAAAAGTTGATTAAAAAAATCTTAGAATTTATATGTTATAAAAAAAAAAAAGATAAAAAAAAAAGAGATAAATGAAAAAAAATTCCATTAAACATACTACCAAATGTTTTGACATATAGAAAAAAAAAAAAAAAAAAAAAAAAAAGAAAAAATTTTTTA
>NW_021628225.1:1625354-1630572 GCF_900005855.1 Plasmodium gallinaceum | reverse complement strand
AAAAAAAAAAAAAAAAAAAAAAAAAAAAAAAAAAAAGAAAAAATATTTTAATTTTTGGTAAAAGAACATTTTTTAGTTATTTATTTAATAATATCGATTTAACTTTTTTTTTTTCTTTTTTTCAAAATATAGAAAAATTGGGCATAATCTATATATTATTGGCTTCTCTAATTAAAATTTTACCTTATTTTTTTTTTTTTTTTTAAATTATTATTGATTATATGTTATAATTTTATGGTAATATTGTTCCTATTGAGATGAGATTTCGTAATTTTTTTATTTTCTTTTTTTATTTAATTATTTTATTCATTTCTATGATTGTATTCTTTTAAATATTTCTTCATGTCGACATTTTACATTTGAACATTTAAAAATCAATTTAGTATTTTCAATAGCTTCTAAAAGATATTTATGCACTAAATCGGAACTCCACTGAGCTAGATGTTTTGTAGTTTCTATATCATCATCATCCTGATTTTCTTTTTTTATTTTTGATAAACTTTCATCCTCTATTTGTGATATACTTTCAAAACCAACTTCGGAGTCAGAGTAAACCGGATACACATGCAAATTTCCTATAGAAAAAAGATAAATATATGCATGAATTAAATAAAAAGTAAATATGATACCATTTTAATATTCTGTTATATTTTTATTATAAATACCTTCTTCTCCTTCTAAATACAAAAATCTATTTTTTCCACTTTTTTTATTTTCCAAATTCTCTTTTTCTGTAGTATCTAGTTTTTTAACTTTGGCATGTTTTGTTGCTGTAAAGGATTTTATAGAAATTCATATATATATTATTATTTTTTTTTTTTTTTTTTTTTTTAATCCTATAAAATTATATAAGTTTACACACACATTAATATATGTTTAAAAATAGCTTATGTGTTTTTTTATATTCTTATAAAATCATATGTATTAATATTATTTTTTTATTTAATAGAATAAAAATATTCTTACCAATTAACCATCTCTTTTCATTAATTTTAATAACTTTTTCATTTTTTCTTTTATTTCTTAAATTAAATTTTGTTAAACTTTTGTTTTCACAAAACTTTCTATCATTAGTTTTAATAATTTTATTGGATGTGTTTTTAGATGTAGGAAAAATAACATTAACCATCTTACTATTTTTATCGTCTTTTAGAATATATGTAGTATTATTTGTTTTATTTAAATAATTTCTTACTTCATAATTATTTATATTTATTAATTCCCTCCTTTTTACATTATTATTCAGTTTAGAAAAGTACACATTTTTATTTTTTAAAGAGTAAGCATTAATAGAATTTTTCTTGAAATCATTTATTTCATTTCTCAATTTATTTATTTTCAAGTTAAAGTTTTCAATTTTATCATTCCATCTATAATCTAATGTTTCCATTATTTTATTATTTAAATAAGATTATTATAAGTTCATTAATTTAAGAAAAAAATAAAAAAAAAAAAAAAAAAAAAAAAAAAAAAAAAAAAAAAAAAAAAAAAAAAAATAGATGCATAGATTTATGAAAACAAAACAAATGAAATAACAAAAAAATAAAAGAGTTGACAAAAAATTATATATTCCTTATATATTTAAAAAAAATAATATTTTTTTTTTATATATGTTTCCATGAAAAAAAAAAAAAATGATAAAAATTTTGTCAAAATATTATAATATTTATAAATATTTATTTAAATTTTATGATTCTTTTTAATTATGAGGAAAATTGCATATTTATATGAAAAAATATATAACTATAACCAATTTTATGTGTACATACATTTTAATTGATTTAATATTAAAATAATTTAATATATTAGATATACTTTAAAAATTATTATATTAACTTTATAATATGTATTTTTTTTTTTTTTTTTTTTTTTTTAAATAATAGATTTTATATATTTTTATCATTAGATAATCACATATTTGTCTAGTATGTGTTTAGTATAATCTCATTCCCAAATGCAATTTTTCATTTTATATTTTTGTATAAATATATTGATTAAATTATTATTATTAGATAAACATGTAGAAGAATAATTATATTCTGTTAATTTTTCTTCTATTTCTATGAGATTATATGAATCAATAGATGCATAATTTATTTGATCTTCTGTTAGTGGCCTTTTTCTCCAATCAGATAATTGCAATTGTTTATTTAATTTTCTTTTTAAAAAATTTTGACACATATCATTAAGACTTTTAAAATGTATTTTATTAATTTTTTCATGAAAAATAATGGTATTTTCAAATTTATTGCAATTATTTTTTATTTTATTATTTAAATCGTAAAGATTACTATTTATTACTTTTTTAAATAAATCAGTATCATTTTTTTCAATAATATCTCTATTAAATAACTCAAAATTAAAAACATTATAATCACAATTGATATTTTTATCACTTTTTGTGTTTATGTACAATGGGTCTTTTAGATCTATCACATTCACAAATGAATTTAAATGAGAAATATTTTGAAAAAATGAAGATATTTTCTGCATATCAGAAGAAAAATTGTAAAATAATTTGTATATGAATGGATTTTCTAATAGCCACTTAAAAAAAGAATATGTTAATAATTTAAAATTATAATCAATATTTAATAAATCAACTATATATATTTGTTTATTTGTTGAAATTGAAATTATGCTCACTTGTTGATTTTTATACCATTCTAAATCTATAGCAACAAAATATCTCTTTTTTTTTTTTTTTAAATTATCATTAATATCTTGTATAGTGATTATATTGCCATGTGATTCTATATTATATGTATCTTCAATATTATAAATTTTTTCTTCCCAATGTTTTTGTTGCTCATTTTTCAGGGATATCATTAATTTTTTAAATTCATTAATATTCCTCAAAAGTAATATATTTTTCATATTATAAGGTAAATTATAATATTCATTATTTATATTATTACTATATTCATAGTTTTCCCCTTTCTTTGTCTCATCATTTATTTCTATTTTTTTTACACCATCTATTTTTCTAACTTCTGAATTATACAAAAGTAAATATTCCCTTGTAGCTAAATATCCCCAGTAATTTGATGGAAATCCTATTAAAAGAGAAAATATATATGAAAATTAAATAAAACAAAATAAAATAAAAAATAATATGAAGGATAAAAAATTAACTAATAATATAGAAAAATTAATAAAAAAAAAAAAAAAAAAAAAAAATCATATAAAATATCAAATAAAAATGAGATATAAGTTTATATAGGAATTTTCAAGTAACTGTACCTGTTAATGAATCAGCAGATAATAAAAAAAGGAAAATTTCTTTTTTCAAGCAATTATATTTTAATGAATTCAAAAATAAGAAAAGCAAATTTTTTGATTGAATATTTAAAATATTTTTTAGTAAAATTAAACAATTAAATGTAGAATCTTTTTTAAAAGGTTTAGTAATACTCATTTTTTCTGAATAAAATAAAGATGCTAATTCAACAGCATTAGAGAAATATATTTTATCATTGAGAAATTCATGAAATAAGTAGTCTATATTTTTTACATTCAATTTTTCTTTTAATTGATTTTTATCATAATTTATGTTATTTAGTACATAGAAAAAATTTTTATATTTAATAATTTCACATAGTAAATTAATATTTAATCTATTCATGTTATTTATGTTATTTTTAAAATAAAATTCTAAACTATTTAATACCATATCATGTATAACAGTTTTTTTACTCTTTTTTAATGAAGGACTTACGGATTTTATTATATCATCATTAAAAATGCAAAAAATAAACTCTCCATTTTCATTTGTACTTTTAAAAATCTTGTGATAACATTTAATCAAGTTAAAATATATCCTTTTAATATTATCTTTATATTCGTCTACTGTTGCAACATTCTTAGTATTCAAAAATTTTAAAACAAAAAATATTACATTAGCAGATATTTCTTCAACTTTCTTATTTTTACATAAGGGTTCTATTATATCATATATATTTTCTTTAACATATATTTTATTATTTGCAGAATGATCAAGGTCTATTAAAATATCAGAATCACAGATATGATTTTTAGTTGAGTAATTTTTTTTTGGCCATGTTTTTTTTAATTTTTCAAAAAAAAAATCTTTACATATTTTATCACTCTTGTTTTCATATATGTGAAGTGATGAGTAATTTAATTTGACCATTAATTTATTAATTTTACTGGGAAATGTGGGAAATAATTTGAATCCATATTCAGTAGTAGAAAAATAATTTTGTTTATTGCATTTTAATTTTATACAATGCTTTTGCATACTTCTTCATTTAAAAATTTTTATATACAAAAAAACATATTATATTTTACATAATTTTATTATATTAAGTATTTTCATATCTATAACCATTAGGATATATTGTAGTTTTTTGTATAAATATTTAAATGTTCCCTTTTTTTTAAATTCTCATTAAGTATTTTTCTTTAAACATTTTTAGATAATAACTATACACATGAAAAAAAAAAAAAAATGTAATTCAACGATAACTCATAAATAAAAAAATATATATATATAAAAAATTAGTAATTAATAAAAAATTATTTTTTAGAATAAATGTATTTTAATTTGTTATTAAAAAATTTTATATAAATAATATTATTTCGAAAAAATTTGTACTTCTATAAAAATTCATACTACTGTTTTATTTATAATAATTCTTTTTTAAGAATAATTCTCTTATTTTTTAAAAAATATTGTTGAATTTTCTATAAATTTTCTTTATAAACACATAGCTCTATTTAGCTTTATGTAATTTTTTTTTAATATATGCACAAAAATAAGAGTTCATATTAAGATATTTATTAAAAAAAAAAAAAAAAGAAAAACAAATTTAAAAATTAAGGAAAAGCAAACATAAATATCAAAATTTTATATGAAAAAACAACATTAAAATTATTCATTAAAATATGAAAATAAATAAAAATTATATAAACTGTAATATTCTTAATATTTATATCATAAACGTGAAAGTAAACTACTAATTAAAAAAATGAAAATATATAATATACTAATTCATTACATTAACGTAAAAAATTTTTTTAAAATATAAAACAAAAAATTTTTAAATTGTCAAAAACGTTTATAAAACTTCATTAATAACAAATTTCATATAAGTATACAAATTTAGAATAATATATAAAATAAAAAATTATATATAAAAAAATATAAAATTCAAATGTTGCAAATAAAAAAAAAAAAAAAAAAAAAAAAAAATTT
>NW_021628225.1:1602298-1624354 GCF_900005855.1 Plasmodium gallinaceum | reverse complement strand
TTTTTTTTTTTATTTTTTTTTTTTTTTTTTTTTTTTTTTTTTTTCAAATGAGCATTTTATATCTTCTTATAATTTAATTCTCCCATTTCAACATTTTGTAATTTTTTCTTGGACAGTTATTATTAAAATTTTTTTTTAGTTTTTCTTTTTAATTCTTTTTTATTCAGAAATATAATAATATTTCAATATATTTTTTCCTAAATTCATATATGTTCTCTTATTTATTATATACTTTTTTATCTATTTTTCAAAGTGAAATGAAAAAATAAAAATTAACATTTATTAATGAATAGGATAATACTTATCTATAATAACTGGTTTGTCAGAAATAAAATGGGCTTCATGATTATACAGAATATCTTCTTTTATATTTGTTGTTATAAGTAATAAATAAGATGTAAGATCATCTTCTAACTCTACTAGTGATATTAGGACAGAATTAAATTTTATGTAATAATCATAAGCACATGTAGAAAGGGGAAGAATATTATTACCTGAACTACCATGTATATTGCATTTTTCAATTATTTTATATATTGATCCATTATATGAAATTGTAGTATTGAAAGAATTATTTTTTATAATATTTCCATTTTCGCAATCATTGGTAATAGTATCTGTTGAGTTTACTAGTTTATATATATTAACTAACGGTATTCCTTTAATATCCACATTTTGAAAAAAAGTGATTCTTAATGATAGTAAAGTGACTGAAGTGGTATGAAATAAAATTACTGAATAATTTTTTAAAGAACATAAATGGATAACTTCGTATTTAAAAATAGAAAAAGGAGGTAAAGTATATGCATACGGAATAAAATACAAAATCGGTTTTTGTTTAAATTTAGGATAATGTATACATATTTGGTAGTTACCTGTAGTGTTTGCTCTGTATAAAGAAGGAATAAGACAATAAACTCCACTTTTTAAAGTGCATTCAATATAACAACAACCAGCCTTATATGCTCCACTTGATATAACTTCTCCCTTTTTTAATCCTCTAGGAGAAGATGTTATACCTTTAAAAATTCTTAAATTAACGGAATGTTCTTGGGAACACTCTAAAAATATACAAAAAGGAGACTCTTCAGGAACATAAAAACGTATATGCGGATTTCTAAAATAAGACCACAAATTATTTGAGCATCCACCTGCACTTTTATTTGTCCATTCTCCTTTAAAATAAAAAGATTCATAATTTTCTGGCATTAAAGGGGGTAACTCATATAATGACAAATGTGTGTGACTAAAAACTTTTAATGTAAAATTAAATTCTTCTTTTTGAGAATATTGAGACACAATCAATACAAAATCAACATTTCTCAAAACTTCTTGTTCACTCTCCAGAGAAACATTGAAATTATTTTCATTAAATGATGTAGTATTTTTTTGTTTCTTTACATCATAATTATAATTATCTTCTATTCCACCAATCACTAATTTTGTAAAAGTGCATTCCCCATTAGAATAAATTCCTTGCTTAATTGGAAATAATGGGCAAATTATTCTGTCCTTTCCTGCATGAACATGTAAGGCTAAATATTTTTGAGAAACATCCGTTTTTCTTTCTTTAACATGTCTTGACAAAAGAACCCAAATTTCAATGGGTTTCTTTCCTATATAATATAAACCATCTTCTGATAAATCTTGCTTTCTCACATTTACATGTAAGGCAAATTGAGGATTATAAGCTACTAAATGAGTGTCATCTAATAATATTGAGGAATTTAAAAAAGCACTATTTTCCCATTTAGTATGAATTTCAAATTGATAAGCAAAAATAACACTATTCCAACATATATATATATGTGAAAAATATTTCACAACATCTTTCCAAGGTATCCAGAAACATCCATCATCTTTACTTTTTGCTTTTTCTATAGAATAATTTAATTTTCTTTGCAATTCTTTTGTCCATGTTGTAACATCATGATGTGAATATTTACCTTTCCACCTAATACATCCCCACGGATTTTTTATATATAATAATTTATCTTCATTATGTGTTTCAATATTTAAAATAGAATAAGCATGTCTAGTTACAATTCCGGTTGACATAGATACTCCTTCAGGGTAATCTAATCCAGATGGTGCTGCATCTTTTAATTCTAAGGTTCCTAAACAAACCACACATTTTCCCTTTTTTATGCCATCATAAATATGATTCCATATTATATCCCACCTTTTATCATATTCTTCACTTTCTGTTTCTTGAATTAAACTATCTCCTTTTTTGTTCAAATCACTATAATTATCAATAGATCCACATATGTAAGATGATAAATCCATGTTGCTTACTTCTTCATTTATAAATTTATTTCCATAATTTTTACATATTTCATAATCTTTATCTTCTTTGTGTAATTTTTTTTTAACTTTATTTATGTAAAATGAATCACACTTCATTGATATGTCTCTAATTGAATCAATGCTTACTAAGTTAGTATTAAATTTACAAGTACTCATCAAAGTTGTGTTTTTTAAATTTACTTCTTTTAAGTTAGTCCTCATTGAACTATGTTCCATTAAAACATTATTTTCTAAATTAAAGTTAACTGAATTAATTTCTTTATTTTTGTTTTTTATTGAATTTTTCTCTATTAAATTATCACTTATTTGGGTATTCAAAGAACTTAAATATTCAACATTATATGAATCTTCTATATATTTTTTCCCATTTTGATTTTTCATAAAAACGCTATTTATACTTTTATTTATTTTCTTCTTTTGAGATAAATATAACCTTTTAAAATTCCAATAAATTTTCAACTTTCTGTATTTTATAAAATCCTTCCTTAAATAGGAATAGTTAGAATTTCTATGTAATCGATGTAAATTTAAGTTAACACAACTTTTCAATGTGTTATCATTTAATATACATAAGTTATTTGAATTATATATCATGTTAGTGTAGTTATTCTTTTTCATAGAATGAACTACTAATTGTCTCCTTTTTATAACTTTCTTATTTTTGCATTTTAGTTTTTCTCCTTTTTTTATTCTGGATGCTTTTTTTACTCCTTCTCTTTTATTATGTATATTTCTAACACATTTATTAAGATTATTCTGTTTATTTTCATTGATTCTTTCAATGAAATATTTTAATTTGCTGAATTCATTCTTCTTAATTTTGGATTTTTTTTTTTGTAGTGAATGTATAGTAGATTTATCAAATGAGGGAGGAGAACTTCTTACCTTAGATTTAAAAGAAATTGTAACAGGAATCCATCCAGTTAAGTAATATAAATCGGAACCTGGATTAGAACCAAACATAGAATAAGAACCTCCCATTAATTTAACAAATGCCTTTTCTAATAAAGTAACCCATAATTCTTTCTGGTTATTTGAATATGCTACTAATAATGCATTATTAATCTTAACAGGCACATAATCATCAATTATTATTTTTCTTTGAATTCCATTACAGTGCAATCTACATATATACATACCACTTGGATTAAAAATAGGCCAAGTTTTATTAACATACAAATAATGAGATGTGCAAGGAGATATAATACTTGATAAAACTGGTATTTTATGTTTTTTTTCGTATTCTATTAAAACTGTTAAAGAAGATAAAAATGAACAATCCGCAACAAAACCTTGTCTTATACAATTATTATATAAATCTGTAGACATAACAATTGGATTATCATATAAATCTGATAACCTTTTCCATGCATAAAATTTTTTTTTTTGTCTGTTACTTAATTCTAAGAATCCATCAGGATCTGTCCATTTAAAGTTTAACCATCCATATAATTTAAAACGATTTAAATAATGAAATATACATCTTTTTTTATTGCATTTACCACAAGACATATAATTTTTTTTTATACAATTTTCATTTAATTTATATTTATGGTCACATTCTTTTAATGTATTTCTTGTAATTTCTAATTTATTCATTTGATTAAACTCATTTTTTGTCATTTGATCAACTTTATTATTATTATTATTATCTTTCTTTTTATTTAAATAAAAATTTCCATCACTATAATTTTCACTTTTTAATTCTTTAATTTTCTTATATTTACTCTTTCTTTTTGTAGTAATTTCTTCGTAAGCCATTTTATGGATTTCATTTATTCGTTTAGCTTTTATATTCACATTTTGTATATTATAATCATTCACATTTTTATTTTTTAAATGTTTATTATAATTTACTTCATTATATTTCTTACTTATAACTTTTTTATTATAATTTTCTTCTTTTGATTCTTTTTTTTTTCTTTTGTTATATTCTTCATCGATTTCATTTATAGTACTACTTATATCTTTCTTTTTATATTCATTATCATTTACTTTTTTAACTTCCTTTTCTTTTTTACATTTTGCTCCTTTTTCTCTTTTATTTTTCATTGTTTCTTCTTTTTTCTCTTTTTCTTTTTCTATTACTCCTTTTTTAATTTTTAAATGACTTTGAAGTTCTAAAGTTTTGTTAGTAAGCATCATCTTCATATTATCTTCAAATGAAAATGAAGGTTTAACAACATTTTTTTTCTTCTTTATAATTTTTATATCATTTTTATTTTTCATATTTACATTGTTTTCTCTACTATTTTTCTTTTTTGTATGTTCTATTGATGCAATATAATAATCATACTTATTAGTGTAATTATTATTTAAAACTCCCTCTTTAGAATTGTTATGTTTGCTTTTTACTTTTCCATTCTCTATATATGCATAATTATTTAAATTATAATCTAAAATTTCATCATTAATTTGTTCATTTAACTCTTTCTTTTCAATTTTGTCCTCAAGTGTCATTTTTATGATTTTTTCTTTTTCACTTATTTTTTCTCTGTTTTCATTTTTTCCTTTCTTTAAGTTAGAATTTTCACAATATTCTAATTTATTTATTGAATGTATTTTATTGTTTTCTTTTTTTTTTTGAGTTGGAGATTCACCTAATTTTTTTATATTTTTATCTTTATTAGAACTGTTCTTCTCCTTAATACACCTATCATCTATACCTGTTTCAATATAATTATTAATTGTTTTCACATTTTTTATATTAATTTTTTTTTTTTTTTTTGTTTTACTATTTTTCAATTTACATAGAGAATCTTTTCTAATATGTAACTTATACAAATTATCTATACTAAGATTCCTATTATTTATATATTTATTATCCTTCTTTTTTATACTTTTTCCACTTCTATTTATGCTACATATCTTTCTTTTCAAAGTATTTTCTGATTCAAACTTCCACAAATAATTTTTATTTGCAGAAGAATATCTTAATAAATTATTTGTTTCTATATGTTCATTTTTATTTTGAAAAAAACCACAGTAGTTAATTTCCCCATTTTCTTCATAGTCGTTTATACATCCTAATTCTTTCTTTTTTTGAATATAATTTAAAACATACTTCAAATATAAATTATTTTTTATATCAGGATCATTTTCTATCCATGGTAGTATTATATATTTCCCAATTAAAGAACTTTCGAATAATATCTTTGATGCATGAGTATTTTCAGCAATATGACTAGGCATTAATGAAAATAGATTAAATGCATTATTATTATATTTATAAAATTCATATATATACATGAAATAATTTTTTTTCAATTTAATATTTTTGAAATCATGATAATAAAGTAAAACTTCTTTATTTTTTTCATTTGCATTCATTTTTTCTTCCTTATTTTTATAATTCATCCAAAAATTATTATTTTTTTCATTTTTATTTTTATTTTCTTTTATAAATATTTCCTTTTTATTTTTACATAATAATTTTTTCTTTTTTTCCAAAAGTAATCCTTCTATTTTACATATAGAACTACAATTTTTCTTATCTCTCGAAGAGCATTTTTTTTTTATCAAATTATTATTGATGGTATTTATAATTCCTTTAAAGGAATTATTTTCAAATTTATTTTCCTTTTCCTTTTCCTTTTCCTTTTCTTTTATATTTTCTTCATTATTTTTTTGTCTCTCTTTTCTTTTATTTTGTTTTTCAGTTTTTTCTACTTCTTTATACTTCGTTTTACATATTATTTCTTCTTTTTTTTCATATTCTTTTTTTTTTTCTTTATATTTTATTACTTCAATTTGTTCTATTTGTTTTTCCTTTTCCTTTTCTTTTTTTTTTTCTTCTATAAACTTTTTACTTTTAAGTAAAGAAGTTTTTTGATATTTGTTCCTTTGTTCTTCCCCTTTTTTTTTATCATTTAATTGAGTAAAACCTTTGGTACTATTTTTTATGATTTCATTATTATTATTTGTATTGCTATTTTTAACAGCATATTTGTTAGATACTTCATTAAACTTATTTTTATAAGTTTCCCTTTTTGTGTTACTAATGGTGCTAGTAGCACCTTCATTTAAGATGTCTATTTTTAGTTCATTATAATTATCAGTACTGACTTTTATTGAATTACTCTTATCATTTCCTTTTTTTTCTTTTACTTTACTAAATGCACACCCCATATCATTATATAAAAATTTTTCATTTAGAAATTTACATAAAATTGATAAAAACAACGAATAAGGTAATAAAAAAACTTTTATTATAATTAATACAAAAACAGAAAAAATTAAATTATTAAAAAAAAGTATATAGTTTCTGAAAGTATAATTCTATAATATGCATATAATTACATATATTTTTTTTCAAAAAAATATTTTTCTATATTAATATGATAACATATACATTTTTTTCTAAAATCTATATACGTAAATAAAAAAATATATATATTTGTAAATTTTTTTTTTATAAAAAAAAAAATTTGTCTGAGAAAGAAAAAAAAAATTATTTTGACATTAATAATATTGATTAAATAAATGTAAAAAATGGTGAAAACATAATTAAACAAATTTTTTTTTCATTAAAAAAAAATTTTTAAATAAACAAATATCCATTTACCTCATTAAAACAAAATAAAGCGAAAATAAAAAATATCAAACAGAAAACTTCAAAGTAGTTATTAAATAAGAATTTAAAAAAAAAAAAAAAAAAAAAATTTAAATAAAGTTATTTACGAAAACAGAATGGAAATAATGAATCTTTTGAAAAAATAAGAAAAATAAAAGATAAAAATATATAAAGAAAAAAATTGTTTAAAATTAAAATATGTAATTATTATAATTATATATAATTTAAAGAATTATGTATTTAATTTTATATATAAAAAGACTGAAATATGCCATTAAGTTTTCTTTTTCATTTATTTTTGAAAA
This sequence comes from Plasmodium gallinaceum, assembly GCF_900005855.1. Lineage (NCBI taxonomy): Eukaryota > Apicomplexa > Aconoidasida > Haemosporida > Plasmodiidae > Plasmodium > Plasmodium gallinaceum. The sequence continues at coordinate 1,617,166 of NW_021628225.1, read as the reverse complement.
AAAAAAGAACAAATCAAAAAGTAAAATTATGTAAAGATGAGAAAAAAAGTAAAAAATACAACTTTAATAATATTATAAATATTCATTAATAAATTTAAATAATTATAAGTAAATTCCTTTTTATTTTAACAAAACTGTTAAGAATATCATTAATGATAAAATTACCACCTCTTATTGCATAAAATGAAAAATACTTTGTTATTTTAAACAAAAAAAAAAAAAAAGAGAATAAGAAAAAAACTATTTTATGAATTCCTTCATAAAAGAATACTTACATAATGATAGAAGTTAAATAATATAATAATTTATTAAGAGTAATATTATATGGGTATATTTGGATGTTTATATATATATATAGAAGAATTGTAAATTTTTATAATTTTACAAAAATCTTTTCAAAAAAAAGTATTAATTTAAAAAATCTTTTTTATTCAGATTATTTTGTTTTCCTTTTTTTGTAGAAAAAAGAAGAATTAAGAAGTGTTACATATACTATAATAAGAAAAAATAAAAAGAAAAGTATGTTTAAAAAATATACAAATAAAAATACTATGAATGAAAATATACATAAATATATACATAAATTTTAAATGAATGTTCACAAAATTCTAAATTTTAAATAATTGTTTTCTTATTAAAAAAAAATTTTATACATAAGGTACTATATATACAAATATATAATTAAAGAAGAGATATGATTTATAAAATATATCTATTTAAAAATAAATGAAAATGGGATAACCAAAAATTTAAAAAAATTTTTTTTTTTTTTTTTTTTATTTCCATATATCAGCTTGCTCATCAGGCATTTTAAAATCTCCAAACATTCCAGATGGTGGAGCATACCCAAAAAATTTTTGTATATTTTGTCTAGTTAGCATAAGGGTTAATGTATAAATAAAAGTTGATGAGCAATGATATAAATTTTTTTCTTGCACACCTGCATGAGTTATTAATGTAAAGGGGAAAATTGGTTTAAAAGGTAAAATAGCTATTGTTAGTCCTTCAAATAAACTAAATAAAATGGGCATCATTGACATAAATATTAAACCAGTTATTACATTTGATTTTGTTTTTAACGATGTCATCATTTTTGTTTTTTGCATATAAATTTCTTCAGTGGAAATTTTTTTTTTCCCCTTCTTTTGATCTAATTTACTTATTAAACCATCTTCTTTTTCTTTTTGAACTTTTTCATATAATACTTTTATTTCTTCATTTAAAGATTTAAATGTATCTTTTCTATATACAAATAACCAGCTTAAAAATTCAGAAAAAATTCCACATCCAATTGCTATTCCTATTATTATAAATATGTCAATCTTTCTTATGGTTTCATCCATATTCCTAAAAAAAATAAGATTCACATATAAATGTGAAGTTCAAATAAATATTTACATATAGAATACTTTAAAGGAATAATAAAATTAATATTATTAAATATTCACTTTTTTTTTTTTTTTTTTTTTATTTACATAATCTAAATAAAACACAAAGAAAAAATATAATATTGCAAAATTTAAAGGTTATTTTAAGAAAATACAACTCATCAAAAAATTGATATAAAAAAAAATCCAAGAAAATTTTTAAAAATTAAAAAAAAATAAAAAAATAATCATTTAAATGTTGTAGCTAGCTAAACCTTAAACATAGTAATATATTAAATATTCAATTATAATACCATAATTTCAAATATATTTTTTTAATGTTTCTCTAATTTTTATTTTTATTTTTTTTTTAAATTTCCTATATATTTAATACTTTGATTAATTTTACATAGTATGAAGAATTACGTGTCTTCTGTATTACATAAAAATAAACAATATAAAGTATTTAAGTTATATAAAAAATATATATACTTAAAATTAAAAAATAAATAAGTAAAATTATTCTTATTCTATTTTTTATTTTTAATTTCATTATATTTTTTTTTATTCATTTATTTATTTTATTTTTTTTTTTTTTTGTTTCAAATCTATTTATTAGTAATAAAACGAAATTTTATATGAATATATACATACAATTTACGTAAATTAATATAAATTTTTTTTAATTTAGTGTTTTGTATTAAATTTATTTTGTTATTTTTCAAAAACAAAACAAGAAAATTACAAAATAATATAAATAATTGTTACCTCAAAATTTATGAAATTCCTTGTTTAAAATTAAAATCAAAATTTTCATTTTCTTCCAACTGTATCTCTTTTATAATATTTTGCTTTATTCCATTAATAAATTAACTAGTGCATTTATATGAAAAACATAAAAGAAAAAAATAATAATAAAATAATTAGGCATTTTATTTTAACTAAATTTTTCGTTTCTGTCAGTAAAATATTCTACATTTTGTTTTTTTATAACATTTTGAAGGAATAAAAATAAAAATATAATAGTTTTAAGAAACAATAATATAATAATTTTGTAAAGAGTATATTTTTATTAAAATACAGAAAAAGGATATGAAAAATAATCTGAAAATAAATGAATTGTTAGATATATTAAAATAATTAACTCCCATAGTCTTAAATTATGGAATTATTAATTGTATCGATAGAAGAAAATTTTTAAAAATAATAAATATATAAAAGGAATAGAAGAATATAATATTAAAAAAAAAAAAAAAAAAAAAAAAAAAAAAGAGAAAAAGAAAAAGAAAAAAGAAAATATACATTTTTATTGGAATAAAGCTGAATTTTTTAAAATAGAGAAAAAAACTGATTAATTCTATAAATAGAAGAATAACCCATTTATTTTTAGCAAATGTAGAATAAAAATTTAAAAAAAACTTAGTATTAATTAAGATCATACTGTTTTAATAATAGATTTAAGCATTAAACATCAAATAATTGTTTTAAATAAATATTTTTAAAATTTTTGTTTTAAAAACAAAATTTAATTCTTTCAACATATTTTTTTTTGTTTTCTCATATATCTACTTAATAAAATACATACTTTTTTATATATTTTCCAATATATATACATCTTATTTTATCGTCATATTAAAAAAAAAAAAAAAAAAAATTCAAATTAATATAAAATTAATTTTTATATGAAAATTTGAAAAAATAAAATAAAAAAAAATTCAGATATCTCTTTCATTTTCTAATTTAGTCTAATTAGCATCATCACTATTATTCATATCAAAATGAAGCTAGAAGAAGTAAAAGACATACAAAAAATTGAAAGGATTGGAGCTCATTCACATATTAGAGGTTTGGGATTAAATGATTGCTTAGATGCTAGATACTGTTCTGAAGGTATGATTGGGCAGATGAGTGCACGTAAGGCTGCAGGTATTGTCTTAAGAATGATTAAAGAAGGAAGAATAAGCGGAAGAGCAATTTTATTAGCTGGACAACCAGGTACTGGAAAAACTGCAATTGCCATGGGCATAGCAAAAGCATTAGGAGAAGATACTCCATTCACACACATTTCTGGTTCAGAAGTTTACTCTTTAGAAATGAGCAAAACAGAAGCCTTAACTCAGGCTTTTAGAAGATCTATTGGAGTTAGAGTAAAAGAAGAATCAGAAGTAATTGAAGGGGAGGTAGTAGAAATTGAAATAGAAAAATATAATGAAAGTGATATTAATAATAGTAACAGAAAAGTAGGGAAAATGATTCTTAAAACTACAGAAATGGAAACTTTATATGATTTAGGAAATAAGATGATAGATGCTTTACAAAAAGAGAATATAACTGCAGGTGATGTTATTTCTATTGATAAAAGCACAGGAAAAATTACAAAAATTGGTAAGTCTTTTGCTAGATCTAAAGATTATGATGCCATGGACCCTAATACAAATTTTGTTCAATGTCCAGAAGGAGAATTGCAAAAAAGAAAAGAGGTCGTTCATACGGTTACATTACATGATATTGATGCCATAAATAGTAGAACCCAGGGATTTTTAGCCTTATTTTCAGGTGATACTGGAGAAATTAAAAATGAAATTAGAGAGCATATTGATATGAAAATTAGTGAATGGCAGGAAGACGAAAAAGCAGAAATTGTTCCAGGTGTTTTATTTATTGATGAAGTTCATATGTTGGATATAGAATGCTTTTCTTATTTAAATAGAGCCTTAGAAAGTGAACAATCTCCTATTGTTATTATGGCAACTAATAGAGGTATTACTCATATAAGAGGAACAGATTATAAGGCTCCTCATGGAATTCCTTTAGATTTATTAGATAGAACCCTTATTATACCTACATATCCCTATAAACATCAAGATATTCTAAAAATATTAGAACAAAGGGCTGAAGAGGAAGACGTAGAAATTGATGAATATGCTAAAGAATTACTTTGCAAAATTGCATCTGAGTCATCTTTAAGATATGCTCTGCATCTAATAACCTTGGCAAATTTAGTTTCAAAAAAAAGAAAAGCTACAGAAGTTACTGTACAAGATGTTAGAAGAGTTTATAATTTATTCATTGATGTTAAAAGAAGTACACAATATTTAATTGAATATCAAAACGAATTTATGTTTTCTGAATTGCCCAAAGAAGATGAATGTGTTAAAGAGGAAGTCTGTGAAGAAAAGAGGGAAATTCAAGAAAAACAATCAGTAAACTCTAATATAAGCAACTAACAATATACATAATATATCATTTCAAAAAAGAGAGAAAATAAAAGTAAAAATTAAGTTTATAATTATGTCAAACATGTTATGTAAAAAAAAACAAAACAAAAATATTACAAATATTAATATATTATTGAAGAAAATTTTTTTGAACAAAATATAAAGTTTTATACATAATACAAGGATAAAAAAAAAAAAAAAAAAAAAATCAATTTATGTATTGTATATTTGAAATATATTCCTTTATATAGAAAAAATAGAAAAATCTTATTTTAATTCATAAATGAATTCTACATTTGTAATACAGAATAAAATTTGTTAAAAATATGCTTTAGTTATTTTATTATTATTTTTGTTTTATTTTATTTTTTTTTTTTTTAATGTTATAAATAAATTTTTTTTTTTATTATAATTGCAACTATTGTTGATAATAACATAAAATTGATATATTTATATAAATCTTTTTTTTTTTTTTTCTTTTGATCTTATATATATAATCTTTTTAAATATTTATAAGAAAAGAAAATAAAATACTCTTCAATGTATTTTTATTTTTTTTTCTAATTTTATATATTTTAATTACACCTCTATTTATTTTTCATTAATCAGAATGTAATAAATATTTTTTCATATAAATTTTTATATATTTTGATAAGTGTTGTCTTAAAATTTCTTTCATATGTTAATTTATTTGAAATATATAAATATACTTTTTTAACAATAAAAATAAATAAAATATATCCTAAATTTTTATAATTATGTGAAAAAATTAATACACTCCAAAATACGAGTTTTATTTTTTAAGAATAAATATATACAAGAAAAAATCTCTTCAATAAAAAATTTCCGGGATAAAACATTTATAAATTTTTAGAGAATTGAGAATATATTTTAATATAATTGTTAATTTTCTTTATTTTTATAAAAGTTGAAATTAACAAATCTTTTATTTTTAAAATGGAATTTTCAAGTATTTGTAAGATTTGCAGTATTATTAAATTAATCAAAAAATAATTTTTTTTAAAATATCAAAAATAATTACGTGCACATGAATTTTTTGTCCAAATCTTTTATTAATTTTTCATTCTCTTCCTTTCATTTAATTTTTTTTTTTTCTCTTAAAGATTCTATAAATATTCTATTTCTTTAATAAAACTTTACAGCTTTAATGAAAAATCTTAGGAGAAAAAAAAAAAAAAAAAAAAATGATCAACTAGCTGCAAAAAATTTTTGAAAAGATGAACACAACATAAATTGTTAATTTTGTTTAACAAATAATTATTTTAGGTTTTTCAAATCATAAAAAATGTTGACAAAGTTGTAAGCTAATATATTTGCAAATAAATATTTTACAACAGTTTTTTTATTATTTTCTTTCAACCATGTTCAAAATTGTATTTTTTGTCAAAATGTTAATACAACATAATTAAGAAAAAAATAAGGAATGTGTATGAAAAAGCTATTTATGCGGATGTTATAAAAAATTAATTTTTATTATGTACATATATATATGTCTATTATATTTTCAATACTTTGAGAAGTATGAAGTATTTGTATATTTTTTATATATTTTTTTAAAGCATAAGAAAATTTTATTAAATATATGTGAAACTTTCTTTTTCCTTTTATATTTTATTATATTCAATTTTCTCTTACGCATTAATTTTTTTTTTTCATAATTTTTTTCAAAATTGTGTTCATATTTTTTTAGAAAATTTCTTTCTAAACATACTTCTGTTAAAAATTTGTATTTATTATTCATCTTTTCTTGATTTTCATATTAATAATTTTTTTTTTTTCTCGTAAAAATTTTTTATGTAATGATACGTCTATAAAGTACGTATATAAATAATGAAAAATTACAAAAACAAAAGTAAAAAATATGCAAACAATAATTTTTTCATCAACGAACAAAATGAAGACAAATATTAATAGTAAGAATGTATTACCTAACAAGGATGAATTTATATATTGCTTAAAAATGTTAGATAATCTTGGATTCTACGATGGTTAGAACATCTGAAATATAATTCATTTAATATTTTTTACTAACAATAAAAAATATCAAGGCTAATCCACTTTTATTTTTTTTTTTCTCTACAATATAGAAATGGTTGCATCTATTAAATCTGTTAACGTAGAAAATTATAATTTAAACTACAAAGAATCACTATTAATGGTGCTTAATTTTAATACATTACACATATTTTTCCTATATGTGTTTAATTTCTAAAAAAATAATTAAAAAAAAAAAAAAATTGTATATATACATCATTTTATTATATTATTACTGTTCATGATATTATTAAATTATGTAAAACATGTGGAAAATTAAACGAAAGTCCAATTTATTAAAAAATTCTGTACACGCTTAATATTTATATATTAATTTATTCATTTATTTATTTAATAATTATTAACACTTGTAATACAAAAAAAAAAAAAAAAATAAAATAATTATTAAATAAAAATTCTTCACTACAATTATATTTTTATTACTAATAATATTATTTCTTTTTAGTAAATATTAAAAAAATTGAAATATATTAAATAAAAAATTATACGTGATAGAGTCAATAATTAAAAAAAAAAAAAATGTAAAATTACATGTATTTAAACGAATTTTTTTTATTAGGGATCTGCTTTTAAGAATGCTTTAAATGTTAAAAGAAAGGAAAAGACAATAGTTGAAAATATAATGTCAAATGAAAAATCTAGCGAAAAGGAAAAAGTTTGTGCGGAATTACTAAAATCCAAATTAAATAAAGACATAAGAACCATTGAAAAAAATGCATACATTATCATTAAAACGAAATGTATCCCTAGAACAACTGATGATGTAGGTATTTTTGTTTTCTACAAAATAAAAAAAAAAATAAAAATTAATATGAAAATTAAAATTGATAATTTAAATTAGTTAATTCCATTTTTTCAATAAATAAGTTTTTAATATTATAAATGAAAGAATTATTTATATTATTACAAATTTCTGCTTCTTTAAATAAATTATATATGTTTGCGTTATTCATTTTAGAAAGTTTTATTATTTTACTGGCATTTATTGGGAGATATTTTTAGATATTGTGCAGATACATTTAATAAAGAAGAGAAAAAAAAATTGCATGAAAAAAGTTTGCAATCATATTCTTTTGCCCTAAGAATTGCAAACAAGATGAAGGTATTCTCTTCTAGTCCAATAATGTTAGAACTTTTAGTTAGTTTATCAGGTTAGTATATATAATAGTGTGAACCTAAGAAATAAATTTCTTTTTAATATTTTATTCTTTTAAAATTTTTTTATAGTTCTTCATAAAGATATGGATAAAGATATTAATTTTGCTATAGAAATGGCAGCACAAGCATTTAGAAATGCCATTCAAAACATGCATCTTCTAGAGTAATATGAAATTATATTATGTACATAAAGATGTTTTAAAAATAATGATTATATTTTATTACATTTTTAATATTTGTAATATTTTATAATAATTATTTGTATACATGTCTTAATATATCAATGTCGAAAATATTTTGTTTATAATTTTTTCTTTTATTACTTCATAATTACTTTATTATTGAAATAAAAATAAGGATAAATAAATGTTATAAAAATTATACTATTACTTTTTTTTTTTTTTTGTTGTTTTTCAGAAATGATGATGAATGCTCTAAAACAATTGGTATATTAGGTCTATTAAGAGATAACATAAATAAGTGGTGTGAAAGTAAGTTTTTTTTTAAATTATCAAAAGGTTTCTATATATAATACTTATTAAAAAAAAAAATTTTTTTAAAAGTCGATTATATTATTTTTGTTAAATATATTTTTATTTTACGTAGTTAGCGGAAGAAAAAATGTAAATGCTTTATTTGAAATAAAAGGAGAAAATTTTGATAAATATAAAAATATTATGAACAGTATTCATACATAAATGTAGAAAGAAAAAAATGCAATAAAATATAAAATTTACCTTAACTACTTTTTTAAATAATTAGATTAACTTTACTTTTTTGTTCTTTAATTAATTTTGTCATTTTTTGCTGAAAAAAATTAAAGTTTATCCTAGTTTTTTATTTTGATATAATTCATAATTCTATAAATAATAAAATAAATTTAAATTTTTTCATTTTATCCACAAAGAAATTAGTTATTATATTTTTTATTTATCTCTTTAATCCTATTTATAATGTCTTTCTTTAATCTCAATTAACTTTCTGTTTAACTAATTTTCCAACAGTAAAAAACCTATATACATTGTAATTTGAACTACTATTAATAAAATTATTCATTTATTTTCTTTCCTTTTTTTTTTTTTTTTTTCTTGTTTCTTCTTAATATACTTTTATAAATAATTTTAAAATTAAAAAAAAAATGATTTAATTTCTCTTCTAAATGCTTTAAAGAACTTTCTATAATTTATGAAAATAAAGATAAATATTTTATTGCAATATACAAAACTTAAATTATAATTTTTTAAAATATAATTTTAATAAAAATATATGAAATATAAAACTTGTTTTTTCTTTATATTATATAGAGGTTGTTTTCCTAATAAAATAAAAAAGTATTACAGAATAATAGTAATAATAATAATAATAATAATAATAATAATAATAATAATAATAATAATAATAATAAAGGAATTAAATTTTAAACTTTACAAAAAAAAAAAAAAGGTATATGTAATGTCTGTTAGTATAAAAAAGAGTATTTAAGAATATATAAGTATAAAATATATATATACACATATCAATAAGACATTTTATATGATAATATTTATTAAAGAGAATATGAATTTTTGAAAAACAAAAAAAAAAAAAAATTAAATAAAATAAAATAAATATAATAAAATACAATTATATATATTTTACATAATATATAAATGAAATGTTAAAAAAAACAAAAATAAAGAATTCTAATTTCAATTATGATATTTCTATACTTTTTTCAAAATTTTATGATTTATCTAAATATATTTTAAGTAAATGTAAGTATATTATTCTTCTTCATTTCTGTATTCTGGGGGTATCCAATCAACTGGATTTATATCAGCATTTCTATATCTAACTGCTCTTCTAGCTTCAAGATACTGAGAAAAAGCATGATGATCAATTTCTCCACCATAATAGTGCCAATGAAAATGTTTGTAATATTCATCAGGATCCATAGTAACTTCTAATGGTTCAAATTTTTGTATATACATAGTAAAAATAAAAATTGGTAAAACAGTAACTACTAATGAACCAACCAAAAGAAATAAAAATTGGAATTGACCTACAGTTGCCTTCAAAATTTGTTTGTATGTAAAATGTTTCAAATAATCTTTATTATTAAAAAAGGTAACTAATTCATCTGGTGTCATAGCATGAATAGAAGGACCTGCCCAATTCCCATATTGATAACCAGTTTCTTTTTTTGTTCTTGTTTTAAACATATTAACCCATGGATAATTATGAACCTTTCTTGGATCTAAACCATTATATAATCTTGGTGCATTTCCTACCTTTGGAATTTTAAACATATCAGAATTAGGATAATAAGATTGTAATGTTGCATTTGCAAATAAATGCCTTATTTTACTTCTAGATATTGCCATTATTCATAATATTTATAAATAAACTTTATATTTCAATTAAATAAAACCTTTATTTTTTCTATTCAATTAATCTTAATTTTTTTTTCTTATTTATTCAATGTCCTTATCAATATTTTTTTTTTTTTTTTTTTTTACTTCCTATTATTTCATATATAAACTTGTATCTCTTTATATATATATATTTTTATTGAACACTAATTGGAGAATTATTTTGTACTTTATTTTTTACTTACTATAAGTTATAATAAAAAACCTATTATTATTTATATATTTCATACAATTACCATAAAAAAATATTCATATTATTTAAAAAATCTCTTTATTATCAATTATATTTATTAAAAGTAAATATTTTTTCTTTTGAATAATTTCATTTATACATGAAAAGGATCATTAAATATGTTTTACCATATAAAAAATAAGGTGAAAAAAAAAAAAAAAAAAAATCTATTCCATAAAACAATATTATTTAAATAAATAAACTTTTTATTATAATTTTCTTATATAAATTTTAATATTTTATCTATATATTTATTTTTATTTTGTTTTTATTTATTTTTATTTTTTTTTTTTATTCAATAAATACAAAAAAACATGCACTTAATATATTGCATAAATTTTAACGTAAGTATGAATAAAATATATAACTTACACCATTTTATAGAATATAAAATTTAAAACTTTTTTTTATCCAAATTCAAACATTTTGAATGAACTTTAAAAATTCGGAGAAATTGTTTGAAAGTGGGTTCACTTTATTATTTTAAATTTAATTTTACTAAATATTTCGTTTTAAAATTTATACTATTCATAATATGACTAAAAAAAAAAAAAAAATTTCAAAATTTAGCTCTTTATATAAATGATAAATTTGTATAAATAAAAATTTCTATTTTAAATAACAAGAATTAAAAAGGAAAAAGAGTAAAAGAAGGTATTAAATTTGTTTAAAATTATATTAATATTTAATGAATTCATTATATTTTTTATATGGAAATGAAGTATTTTTTTTTTTTTTTTTTTTCTTTTATTAATCTTTAAAATTACAAATAAGATAATCAAATTATAGATAAAAATAAGAACCAAAATTTAAGCATTATATATAAAATTGAAAAAGAAAAAAAATTTAATAGAAATTATTAATTCTAATATGTATATATATATTTTAAAAAATATCTTTTTATGAATATTTCATTTTAATATATATGAAAAAAATGCAAGAAAAAAAGAAAAAAAAACTTTTGTATTTTTTAAGTCTGTAAATTATTTATAATATATATATATATATATATAATATTCTATGATTAAATATATATATATATATATATATGTGCATAATTAATTATAAATTAATTCCTAATTAAAACTTTATACACAAAATAACACATAATTTATATTTGATATTTTAATAATTTATTTTATTTCATTAGCATATGAAATAAATATTAAAGGTAATCCTATAAAAAAAGAAAGTAAAAAAATATTCATGAAAATATTTAAATTTGTTTAATATATATATATATATATATTATTTTTTATTACCTAATAAAATATTAGACCAAAAAATTATATTTCCTATTGGTTTATTTTTATAAAAGTGTTCTCCTAACCATGAAAGGGGAAATTGTAAAAACATCAAAAAAAATAAATAAAATTTACAAGTATGAAAACAAGCTATCTATATAGAAAAAAAAAAGGTTAATATGAGAAAACTTGTATTATTTAATCTACTTGTTATATATATTTATTATTATAAAATAGTTTAATTATATTATTATTATAAATTTATATGAACCATTAATAATTCATGAAAAATAGCTGAAAATAAATAAGTTAAGATACATGCTTTGAATTTATTTAACTACAAAAAAAAAAAAAAAAAAATTAATGAAATATAAATGAATTTAATTATAACATAAATTTTTAATAAATATTCTATTTATAATGAAAACTTTTTTTTCTGAATTATATTAGAATTTTTTTTTTCTTATTTAATTTATATAAAATTTATTTTAAATAAAAATATACAAAAATATATATAACTTTATAATTATTTTTGGCAACTAAATAAACGTGTTTAAACAACCAAACTTGAACAACATTATTCCATTTTCTTGAAAACTCATACCATATTGTACTATTCCACCAATCCTTCAAAAATAAAATAATAAATATGTAATATACTTAAATTATATAATATATATTTATATAATTATTTATCTACTTGATAAAATTCTCTTTCTCCAAATTTTGTTATTTCAGCAAATAAATTACAAATACATTCAAATATCATATAAAAGGTTACAAGAAAAATAATCAAACATGGGAATATTAATCTACATAAAATAAAAATAAACTTATTAATTTATAATTATATTTTTTTTAAAAAATACGTATATATATTTATATGTATATATATATTTTTTTTTATGACCTAATTATTGCTTCAAAAAATGATATATTATTTATATGATAGATAGTAGGTGCAATAAAAACAGTAAATGTTGTATATTCTATAATCTAATAGAAATAAAAAATTAGAATCCAAAAATAAAGTAGAACTTTTAATATTTAAAAATTAAATTATGTAAATTTATACCACAGTTAATAGCAAACTTGTAATCTTTTGAACAAAATATTTAGGTCTAAATTTTTTAATTCTATAAAAAAAAAAAAAAAAAAAAAAAAAAAAAAACTATAAAAAATTATCCATTTATAAATTTTTTGTTATTCTCTTTTAGAATTATATTAAAAAATTAGAGACCTTTTGAAATTAAATTTATATATTAGAGAAGGGCATATCATAAAATTTATATAATTTTTTAAACTTATCTATAAAGTTAAAAATAATAATAAATATTTGACCACAAGAAAAAAATAAATGGTAAAAAAAAAAAAAAAATCATATTTTATAACTATTAAATTTTTTGTTAAACTTACAATCTTATATTTAATAAAATAATCATCTGGGTATCTTTTAGCATACTCCAAATTTGTAAATAAATAAGAGTGCATCTACAAATAAATAAAAATATAATTATAAAATTATTATTATTAAAAAAAAAAAAAAAAAAAAAAAAAATACAAAATTATTATAAACAATGTATATGATACTATATCCCTTAAATACTATTAAGACTAACACAAATAAATATATCTATTTTAAAATATTATAAAGTTAAAAATTTACTTTCATAAAAAATATGTAAGATATAGAAATAATAAATCCACATGGAATAGCTGTAAATCTATATTAATAAAAAAAAAAAAAAAATTTCATATTCATTATATATAAATATATACATTTATATGCACTCAATACTTAATATATATGCAACTAAAAAATGTAAATATTATTATCCATATTTCTGAAAAACTTTGTAAAATTAATAATACTGAAGTTGAAATTTTTTTAATTCTATATAAATAATATATAAAATATGTTCTAAAAAAAAAAAAAAATAAAAGTATTAAAAATAATATTAAAACGTTAACAACACTTATTGAGCAAACATACAAATAATTTTTATATAGAGATTTTTAATACATTTAATAAATATTGTATAAATGCTTTTATTTTTTTTTATCTACATAAAAGAAAATAGAAAAATTTTTAGACATAAAAGAATCTAAAAAAAAAAGAAAAGAAAAAGAAGATAAATAAAATAAGAAATTTTAATTATATTTTGTAATTTTAATTGTTATATGATACTAATAATGGAAATTTTCTAAACATTGATTTTAGAAGCTGAAAAAAAAAAAAAAAAAAAAAAAAATAATAAAATAAATAAAAAATAGCTTTTTGAAAAATTAAAATGTAAACTATAAATTTAATTAAAATAAAAAAAGAAAAAAGAAATTATTTTCTTTTATTTTAATAATACTGAAGTATCTAAAAAGTATCCCTTTTCCATAAAATTTAAAAGTGGCATAATCAAAGAGAAAAATAAACCCATATTAACTAAGCAAAAAATATATTACGTTTTTTTTCAATTTTATCCTGTTATTTCATTTTGAAATATAATTTTTATTAATTTTAATGAATATAATTTTATTTTTTTTTTTTTTTTTTTATTTATATTTTTATAATTACGTATTAAATTTCCAAATCCACAAAAATTTGAAGACATAATTGGTGAGTTATTATCGAATATATCTAGATGTGAAGGGGTGTATAAATTCTTTTGAATATTGTTATCTTGTTCTTTTACTTCATTTTTTTCGTGTTTATTTAAATCATTATTGTTCTTATTATCATTATTTATATTAACATATAATTTTTCAATATAATATTTTTGTTCTATTTCACTAATAGTATTAGATTGAACCCTTATCTTCATTTTTTTAAAAATTATATATTAGTTGTACACTTTGTTATTGTAAAAAACACATTTCTTTTCAATAAATTGATTAAAAATGTCTCCTTCAATTATATTTTATAAAAAAAAAAAAATAAAAATAAAAAAAACAAGCAAATTTAATAATTATTACATTAAAATAAGAGAAAAAAGAAAAAATATAATTTTTACGATTCAAACCATCTAAATTATTTTTTCAAATTATTTCCAGTCTGCTTATTTTATTACATGCTTTTAAATTTATTCTTAAAAAAAAAAATAAATAAATAGAACAAAAGGTTTAAAATATAAGAGAAAAAAAAAAAAAAAAAAAAAAAAAAAAAAAAAA
>NW_021628225.1:1582337-1601298 GCF_900005855.1 Plasmodium gallinaceum | reverse complement strand
TTAAAAAAAAAAAAAAAAAAAAAAAAAAAAAATATATATAAATTAATTTGTTCTGTAAAAATTAAAAAAGTTAAAAAAGGGAGACATTACACAGTAGGTAAAAAAAATAGTCTCATTTTGAAAAAAAAAAAATATCTTTTAAAAAGAAACTATTAAGCACTTTTTTATCCATTTTATTATTTATATTTTAAATAAAATTAAATAAAAACCTAGAGAATTTACAACTTTGAGAAGTATACTTAGATAACCGTGAATAATTTCATTTTTTAATTATTATAAAAAGCCAACAAAATAAAAATATTATAACAATAAAAAATAGATAATGAATCAAAAAAAAAGTTCATTAAATACTTACATTAATAAAAAAGACGATCAAGTATAAGAAATAATTAAAATGAAATAATAAATAATAAATGAAAGAATTATATTTACTATTTATTTATAACATTTGATAAATTTTAAATGAATAAAAATTTCCTTTAATGTTATGCTCAAAAACCTCTATATCTATTTTAGAAAAATATTATAAGGTAGAAGAAATATAGTACTTTTTATTAATTTAAAACCTCATAAATTTCATTTGTAATATAAAAATAAAGTAAATACTTATATTTTAATGATTCATAAAATAAAATTCAATAAATTAAAATTTTAATAACATAAAAAAAATTAAGTTAGAAAAAAAGGATGGAAATACCAATTAATTAAAAATTAAATTTCCAAAGGTAGTATAAAAAAAGATATTTACATTCATTTAATATTTCATGTGTATTATAAAAATTAGAATTTTATTAGGAAAAAAGATTATAAAATTTTAAATATATTTTATAAAAAAAGATTAATAGGTAAATTTTTGAGAATTCTTTTTAAATGTATATTTGCCTTACAATTTAAATTTTTCAAAAATATTCTTTTGCAGAAGAGATATTACGCTTCATTGCGCAAAATAGCTTAATGTAAAAAACTAAATTTATTTAGAAAATAATTTTAAATAATAATTTTCGTTTAAAAATTCTTAGATGAAATTGCACATGCTATTATTTTCAAGTTGTTTCCATTTATTATATATATATATATATATATATATATATGTATATATATATATTTTTATTTTTTTTTGTCTTAATATGTTCTCTACATTATATTCTCGAATTTTATTTTTGTATATTTTCGTATATTTTTATAAAAAAGCACAAAATAAAAAATACATATTGTTTTTTCATCTTTTTATAGATTAGTTATTACATTTACTTAAGAAAAAATAAAAACACATAAATTAAAAATATTAATTTTTACATATAATGTATTCTAAAAATAACACCAAAAATAAATATAAATATTTTAAAAATATTTAAAATTTAATTTTTATCAAAAAAAAAAAAAAGGTTTATTTGAAAAGACAAAGAAACATTAAATAAAATTATTTTATATCGTTCACAAGTGCTTATTTAAAATATTAGGTAATTATAAAAAAGTTATAATGAAAAAAAAAAAAAAAAAAAAAAATTAGATAAATAGTTTATTAAAAATAAATATACAAAGATATAAACACTATTTAATAAAAATTATTTTTATGCTCAAAAAAATATATATTAAAAATAAACTGTTATAATTAATATTTTATAGTCAATATATATTTAATTATTTTACAATATAAAATCTTTGTATAAAAGTATCTATTTTGTAATAAAATAATATAAAAAAAAAAAATTTATAAAGGTCAAAAATGTTATCTTTTTTTTTTTTTTTTTTTTAAATAAAATTAATAATAGATAAAATAAATTTGACTTCAGAATCTCTTCAAATTATTATAGTTCTATATATAATATATAAAATATTTTTTACATGATAAAAGAAAAAAAAAAAAAAATTAAATTTGTTGAATTTCACCTTTTAAATTTCCTAAATAAATAAATTAAAAAAAAAATTCATTACACTTTTTTTTTATAAGTTAACACCCAATTTTTATTTTATAATTTTTTAAGTAAAATAGGAAATATATATGAATAAATAAATATTTACATTAATACGTACAATAATTATACATTTTATAAGTATATAACAGAAATAATTAGAATAAATGAATATACATTTCTAAAAGTAACTAAAATAGATATTTATTAAAACATAAACAAAAAAAAAAAAAGAGAGTAATAAAAAAAAATTTTAAATATTAATATTAAAATATTAAAAAAAAAAAAAATAAAAAAAAGAAAAAAAAAAAAAAAAAAAGAAGAATATAAACTATATAATAAAAAAAATATAAAGTTCATAAAAGAAAAAATTCAAATATTACAAAAATAGAAAGATGTTAGAAGCTAAACTTAATAATGCATCTATTTTAAAAAAATTATTTGAATGTATCAAAGATTTAGTGAATGATGCAAATGTTGATGCTGATGAAACCGGATTAAAATTACAAGCATTAGATGGAAACCATGTATCTCTAGTTAGTTTACACTTATTAGATTCTGGTTTTTCACATTATAGATGTGACCGTGAAAGAGTTTTAGGTGTAAATATTGCATCATTAAATAAAGTTTTTAAATTGTGTGCTGCTAACGAATCCGTTGTTATATCTAGTAAAGATGATGAAGACAATCTTAATTTTGTATTTGAAAACAATAAAGAAGATAAAGTTACTAATTTTTCTCTAAAATTAATGTCAATTGAATTAGATTCATTAAATATACCTGACTGTGAAGAAGGTTTTGATGCAGAAGTAGAATTAAGTAGTAAAGAATTAACCAATATTTTTAGAAATTTATCTGAATTTTCAGATACTGTCTTTATTGAAATAGATTCAAATAGTATTAAATTTACAACAAAAGGATTAGTAGGTGATGCAGAAGTTGCATTAAAACCAAGGGACTCAACAAGCGAAGATGACATAGGAGTTAATATAAAATCAAAAAAAAAAATTAAACAGTCATTTGCTATCAAATATTTAAATTTATTTTCAAAATCTAGCATTTTATCAGATGTTGTTACTTTAGGATTAAGTGATAGTAGACCAATTGAATTTAAATATGAAATAAAAGATACATCACCAGACGCTGATACTTTAAAAATTGGTTTCGTTAAATTTTTCTTAGCTCCAAAAATGGATGATGATATGGATAATAAAGATTAAGGTATATATTTTTTACATCTTTTTTTTTAATCATAGATCAAATATATATATTTATTAAAAATATCTTTTTAATTATCATTTAAACATATGTATATATGAATCAAATTATATTAAATTTTTTTTTTTTTTATTTATAATATTTTAGGCTTTAAAAATATTTTAACTTTTTTTTATTACATTATTAATTGAAAATAGAATATAATAAAATAAACTTACGTGAATGAAAAAAATGGTTTTCATTAATAAAAAAAAAAAAAATCAAAAATAATAAATACATATATATATATATATATATATATAATATAAATAAACTAGTGATTGTATAAAAAATAAAGAAATATGATAAAATAAATAATACAATTCAGTAGCATTTGTAGCATATATATAATTCTCTATTATAATTAAAATGCTATGCTATAAAACACTAGAAATATAAAAAAGTTTTGAATTTATAAAATGAAATTTAAGCAACTTCATATGAATCTTAGCTTTAAAATTATTTTCATATTTATATATATTATGATTGATGTTTTATATAAAAAATATATATTTTTAAAATTATTTTAACTTTTTTCTTTCCATTTTTGAAATACAAATAACTTATTAATAGAATTTCAATTTTTTTTTTGAAAGAACAGTTTTTATAATTTACGTTCCTATATAAATTTTTATATATGTATAAAGAAAAAAATACAGTTTTACATTACTATTTTTTTTTTTTTTTTTAAATGTTCAAGAATAAGTAAGAAGGATTAAAAAAATAAAAAAAGACACTAAAGAAAAACAAATATATACAATATTACGATTTAAAGAATAAAATTATATTTTTTTTTTTTTTTTTTTTTTTGTATGCACAGAATGCAATAATTTTTTTTTTAAAATAATTTAATAATTATAGCTGGCTGCATCACGCCATAACACAATTAAATCAACAAAAGCATCTCTTTCTTTTTGTGTTTTTGTTTTAATTGGCATTTCCAATCCATTTGGGAACTCTTCAGTTGGTGGACCAAAAATACATAAAGTTACTTTTGCAGTCACTTTTCTAGGTTCTCTTTTATTACATGCTTTTAATGTTGGATGAGACAATCCTTTAGATATATTTTTTATACGAACAATGGATACTTTAAATATATTTTCCAAGTTATCTCCAACAGTCCATTCAAAAGTACTTAAATCTTGGCTAGCTTTCCATTTAAATGTTTGTCTTTGATCACTGTTATAAAATATTTTGCAAGAACCTCCTTTTCTTAATGTATCTTTTATATTAGATGGTAAATCGTGGACTCCATTTACATAAGGATCTATGTCAAATTCTGACAAACTAAAATCAAAAATTAACAATGTGTCTTTAAATGCATCTAGTGGATCTTCTGTTGAATTCATTGCATTTAATGTTAGCTGAACCTTCTGGTATATTTGCTTATCCTCTTTCTTATTGCTCATTTTTGATAATCCACTCTTAAATCCTTTTATAATATCTCTAGTAATAGTTGTATCATACACTTCTCCTGAATACATGGCAATATTATCTATACATATAGCCAATAGTTGCATTATTATTGTATCTCCTGCAAAATTATTTAAAATATCCTTTGCCATGACGTCAAAACCTGATGCTGTCATTGAAATAATCCCTAATCGATGATATGCAAAATAGGCCAATAAACCAAGAGATACCTTTTGTAGTCTTAGCTGTTTTTGGTGCTGTTCTTCATTTGCACAAGTTAATACAGATTGTATTATTGTATCAATCATTTCTTTGTCCATACTAATATTATACCAGCCTCCTAATCTTGCATTGTGCAATTCTTCTTCTTCTTCAGGATATTCATTTACTACTCCTTCCACATTTTGTGTATAATATAATACACATAATAAAACACGCAATACTTCTAACATTACAATTGACTGATTAACTGATTTACAAATGACATTTGCCACTGATGAAACACCACCAGCGTTACAAAACTCGTAAGCCAATTCTTCTGATTGAATTAAACGCCTAACACACCTTAATGAAGCAACAACTAATTCAGTCATTTCAAATTCTTCAATATCGGCTTCCATGCAGCTTATTAAAATTCCAAATGCATTTGCTTTTACTAGCAAAGGTAAACTTGATTCAATTTTGCATTGATTACTTAATAAATGAATTGCTAAGGCTAACAGATTAATATCGTAATCATATGATTGTATAACATTAATCGTTGTTTCTATTCCTCCATTATCAGCAAACATTTTAGCATTTTCATTTAGTCTACATAGGGAGCATAAAATATCTAGTAACAAAAATATTACTTTTGTATCTTCTCTATTTTGCTTTAATACATTTAATACAGGTATTAATGTAACTCCAAAATTTTTCATATTTCTTTCTTCATTTTCCATAACTAAATTGGATAACGTTCGTAAACCTGTCTCTAATTGAGCATCAGGAAACGATTCATTTAATTTATTCAACCAGGATTCATAAGAAACTTCAATTTTTGCATCTAAGAAATATTGAACATTTGAAGTGTATAAAGACAGATTGGAAATAGCCTTAAATAAACTTTCAATGCATCTCACTGCATTTTTATCATCACTACCATCATAACTTTTTAAACATTGTACTAACTCTGCGGGAGAACCATTACCACCATAATACTTCTTCATTTCTTCATTTTTAAACAAAACATTACAAAGCAAGACAGATGCACCATTGGTTACATCAAAGTTATCTCTATATTCTTTCAAAACTCTAACATTCAAGTCTGGTCCTTTTAAATTACTAAAAATAGAACAGTTTGCTTTGTGATCAATACACATGTTTGCTAACGCTAAACAACAGTTTGTTATCGTTGGTTCCATTTTTTCTACATTTAACGATCTCGTTAATAAGTTCACACATGCATCTATTCCTTTTAATTCTCCAATTTGAGTCTTTATTTCTCTTACTACAGATAAACTACCAATTAAAAATAAAACATCTGGATATATAATTTTATCTGTTTCTATATTATTTATAATATTAATTAAGCGAGTTAAAACACCCGCTTTTAACAACGTCTGAACATGTGCATCTGATACAATTTTTCTCATGGAACGGAAAACATGTCGTAAGAGTAAAACAGTATAATGGCCATTATCATAGTCATTCCATATTTCTATTAAATTATGAACAGCATTTGTCTTATCATATACGTTTCTATTGTAAGCTGTTCTGTCTATCAGCAAAACACGATTTTTAAGAAACTCTTCTTTATTTTCTTTATCTAATGTCTTTTCCTTGCTTAAGTCACCTACAGATTTACTGACGATATTAGGATAATCTTTTATTTCTTTTACTACTTCCATGCCTTTTATATTCTTAGTGAAAGCACATAAAGCACGACATGAATAATGTTTTATATTTTCATTACTTTGTTTTGCCAATACATGAAAAGCAGTGGTGTGAAATCCTTTTTTTGCTAGCTCAGAAACATTATCTCCATCAGCACAAAATAATTCTATGGCCATATTACCATAAGAATGATCACTTCCTGCTTCCGTTGTGTGTATTAAATTATCCTTATTATATATCTTTAATCGATCCAACACAAAATTCATTTCTTCCTCTAAGGAAGGATCTTGTAAAACATTAATAGGTGTCCCGTTTGTTGTATATTCTGATAATAAATCATATACATCTTTACAAGTTTTTTCTTTAGGCTTATCATCATTTATTGCACCACGAATATTATTAATTCTAGTTTTCATATTATTAACATAATCATCACCTAATTCACCTCTTCTCTTTTCAAGCATATTTTCTAATTCCTCTAATATTTTATACAATTCTTTATTATTAGCAAGTTGACGTCCTATTCCTTCATTTAATAACAAATTTTCCAATGCTTGTAAAAATGCCTCTGCTGTTTCTGTATAATTTAATATATTATCTTTACTGCTTTCTATTACAATTGGCAATGCAGAACTTAAAATTTTTGAAGCCATAGATGCATCGTAAGATGCTATTATACCTAATGCTTCCATAGCAGCTGCAGTTACTTCTGGGTTTTGTGCATATTCTATTAATTTTCCTAAATTTTTTACTGCATTAACTTTTTCTACTGGTAAAATATGCATAAATATCCCAGTAGCAGCGCAATCTCTTATCAATGCAGCATACGCTTTCATAATTTCTATTCTATCCTGCTCTGGATATCTAGACAAACTTTCCTCAGTCACTAAATCACCAATTTTTTTTAATACATCAGTGGCTACTTTTTCATCTAATAAATTAGCCAAGACCATTTTATCAATCAAATTAATAAATTCTAATGTTCTGTCTTTATTTGAACCTGAATTTAATAATAACTCACAATTTTGTATTATACGTTCAACATTCATATCATTTGCATATCCAGATATATTTGCTGTTTCTGAAATAGATCCTAATAATTTCATACCAGGTATACAAACAGAATCACTTGCTCTATTTGAATTCATGATTACCAGAACCTGGTCTATAAGATTTCCCATAGAACCATTCCATTGCTTGTACAGTAGTTTAGCACCTTCTTCATCCTTTGCTATTTGCTCTAAAAATTCGAATATTCCTTGCACAACTTCTGGTTTATTTTTATGTTGTTCCAATGTTTCATATGTATTACCTAATAGTTGTGGCAATTTATCCAATACTAGTTGTTTCGTGTATGGATTCAAAACACATCCAGCTAAAACGCTATATACTGGAGATACAAATTTAGCATTTGATAATCCAATTTTATTGGAAATCATATCCATATATTGATTCAAAGTTCCAGCTGAAGCTACAACCCATGAACCTAACTGATCTTCATAATCATACTTTACACGATCTACTAGTCTTTTAGTAACTAATGCTATATTAGCTTGTAATGAAACATTATCTACTTCAGACGCTAAATATTCATTTAATACTTGCAATGTAGCTTCAGTATATTGTAAAGCATCTTGAGGGTTTTCTAAAGGAGCTCTTAAAAACATTTCCAATTTACCAGTCAGGTTATCTATTTTCTGTACTGAGTCAGGATCATCTCTTTTAACATTTAGTATTAATTTCATTAATTTTTTCACTTGCTCATCAGCTCCCATATATGAAAACAATACACCTCCCAATTTTGAAATTTCTTCGTTATCGTTATGGATCATAGTAACATCAGAAACTACATCAATAGCACCTAATTCCTTTAATTGCATTTTGTCATTGGCATTACACAATTTAACTAGAACTCTCAATATTTCTAATGCTGTTTCTTCATCATTCTTATTTTTATTTAAACTTTCTATAAGTATTTTTATTGCAGAATGTTTATCTATTTTCATCTTTTCTTCTAGAGTAACATAATCTGCTATAATTGCCAAACATTTTGAACTTTCTTGAACAATAGGAAGATAATCTTGATATTCTTCCATAATTTTAAATAAATTATCAATAACATGAGTTTTATTAGATAAATGTACTATAATTTCTTCTTTTTGAGTTTTTAATAATTCATATAAAGCTTTTATAGCGTTTGCTCTAGAATGTTTATTTTTTTCTAAGTTACCTATTAATTTTACAATTAAAGAAATAAGTTCTTCATATTCTGGGTGACTAATTAATTGATTCACTCTCTTTCCATTTGTGCACATGCAGGCTAAACATCCACAAGTACTTTTTATGACAACATCAGATTCTGCGAAATAATTTATTCCTACGCACAACTTTTTAACCAATCCAGAATTAAAAGCAGTATCAGCATTTATTATATCATGCTTCAGTAGTAAACTTAATGATTCTAATATATTAGAAACAGCTTCTTCTGTGTAATCATTTCCAGGGAGTTGTAATAGATCATATGCTTCTATTAATGCAGAGGCCATTTTATTTTTAGTAAGATGAACTAGTCCAATTCTTGTTTGTGATATATTGATACATGCATGACCTATCTCTGATATAGTAGCATCGTATAAACTTCTACCTATAATGTCATAATCTTTATTAGTTATTGAATCAGCAGCATTAGGATTAGCTTTTAGCCATTTTTCAATATTAAAAAGATATTCTCCTATATTACATCGAGAAGATATTTTACTTGCTTCAGGTGTCAACAGTAGTTCATTTAAGGAAACTAAACATTCGTGAAGTTTTGCAATATTTTTTTCCTTCATAGAATTATCACATAACTTTAATAATTCTTCAATTTCTTTGAATAATGAATCTAAAGGCATTAATAATGCCAAAAGAGGAGCACATGTCATTTTTAATTTATTGTTTCTTACATGTGTTCTCAAGGCTATCTGAAGAGGGTTTAGAGCATTTGCTTTTCTTATAGCTTCAATTGATTCGGGATTAATTTTAATTAAATTTGCTAAAACAGTAAATCCTATTATTTGCACATCAACATACATAGGCACTTTTTGAAGATAATTGGTAATTTGTTTTATATATCCTTTATTAACTAAAACATCTGCACCTATTCTGTCACTACTAAGAAGTATATTATTTATAGCTGAGAGTAAATTCGTTTGAGTTAAACGAGATTCTGAGTATTTTTTCATTAGTTTAAGTATACTATCTATATTCGCTTCTACAATCTCAGTACTACTTATTTTGCTTACTTTTGTTAAATCGTTAATACAAACCACAGATGTTATCAAAATGTTTTCATCTGGTTCTTCAGATTCTATAATTCTTTTAACATTTGCGCTGCACATTATATCAACTATAGATTCTATTACCTCATGTATAGTAGAAGATGAATTTAATTTTAGTATTTTTATGGTTTTTAATCCAGCTTTAATTAATTTAGTTTGATCATTAAATCTTGGTGCTTCTATCCATACTTTAATTCCATTAAAAATGGAATAATCCGCTTTTTTTGATTCTAATATTTTTCTTAAAGATTCTATTCTTGATAACCCTGAAATAGCAGCTAAGGTTTTATATGCACTTTCAGGGTTTGATTGAGCTGAATTAATAACTGATTCCAAATTAGATATATGTCTTTGGCAATCACTTTCAGTAGCTAGTTTTTCCATAATTTTTGTTCCTTCTTGAATTATAACTTCTTCATTTTCATTTTCCAGCATAATAGTTAATACAGCATCAACTACATACTGATTACTCATATAATTTAAAGCATCAGAAGCAGTCAACATCTTATTTATTAATTTTAACCCAATTTCTGCTATTTTTTTATCATTACTTACTGCTGACAAGGCGTCGGCAATTCCTGTTACACCTCCATATTGATTTATTGACTCAATTGATGTTATATAGTCCGATAACCTAAAATATGCAGTAAGACAATTTAAAAGATAATCAGTTTCTGTTAAATGATATTGAATACATGTTGATAAAATTTCTATTGCTTGATTATTGACCATATGTTCATGAAATTCGTTAATCATTGATGCAGAAGCTATACATTCCATGCTAGCTTTTGCTAATTCAATTGACTCCAATGATCCATATAATATAGGAAGAAGAGAGGCAAATAATGTATAATTATTTATTTCGGAAACATAATTAGAACGAGAAACAAATGGAGTTAAAGCATTACATATAGCACTTGCACATTCAGGATCATTAGGAAAATATGACAAAGCAGTACAAAGTGTAGCAATACCACCATATTCATCTACTATTGCAGCATGAGGAGGATTAGCTGATATTCTTCCTAGCATTCTAGATGCTCCTGCCACTAAGCGAGAAATTTTTTCAGGATTACTTTCATATTGTTGTAAACCACTATTAATTAATTCTATAAGTACAGGTATTCCTCCAGATTGTACGACCTTATCTGTTATTGATGAAATATATGAAAGGGAACTCAATAATTCTAATGCAGAATCTTGCTCCTTTGACCCTTGCTCAGATTTTTTTAGTACATTTAAGCAATCTGTTAATTGTTCTGGACCTACGGCACATTTCATAGCATCACTTCCTTTTGAAACAACTCTAGGGTATGACTTAAATTTATCCAAAATTAGTACAGATTTTTCAATTATAGTTGCGTCTATGTATCCATTTGAGGCCATATTTTTAATTGTATTAAAAGCTCCTTCAACCATCGATGCAACATCATCATTTAAAGTTTGAAACGATAAACACTGATCAATTAGCTTGTGATGTGCACCCTCATCGTTTAAGGCCTTTGCTCCAGAAGAGGATTTAGCTGCAACAGATAAAGCATTTGCTATTTCCTTACCCAATTTAGTATTATATGAGTTGGACGTAAAAACATTTAATAAACCAATACCTAAATCTCCTCCTTCAATGTGAACATTTGATTCATTCATATTTTGAATAAATGACATGCAATTTTTTACTGTTTCTTGATCTGAGGGGGAACTTTTAATTATTTCTACTATGGCATCTACACCACCATCTGTTATTAATTTTTGTAAAGCTTCTTGATCTTTTTCGGAACAACAATAATCAGACATAGCACACAATATTTTACTTGAGCAAAAAAGAATATCATCATCATCTTTATAATTAACTACTGCATTTTTTATAGATCCTACAGCACCTCTATCCAAAGCATCATATGCATTTTCTTTGTATATTTTTGATGTTGGATTACAAAAATCAGATAAAGATCTTAACCCAAACATCAACATACGTTTAAAGTTTTGGTGCTGCATAATAGATGACACAGCAGTACTAACTCCTGGATCACTTCCTCTTTTCACTGAAAACAAAAAAAAATAAACATAAATGTAATATATATATTTATCATTACTGAAACAAAGTATTCACATGTTGGAATTTTAATTTATATATATATATATATATATATATATATATATATATATATATATATTTTATATGTATAAAATGTGTAAGAATATATGTAAAACATTATGAAATGATAAAAATAAGTATTTCATTATAATTTAGCATAAGATAAAAATTTATTTCCTTCATAAATGAATAAAAATATAAAAATTTCCATATGGTGTAATTATCTTTTTTTTTTTTACCTTGTAATCTTGGCATTTTGTTTAATATATGATGTTAATAAAAAAATATATTTAAAAACAATAAAATAGTAGAATGAAAAATTAAATATTTTCTTAATTGTCAAGGTAAAACAAATTGTTGTAAAATTCTAATTTTTATTTTTTTTTTTTTTATGAAATTACGGTACAAAATAAAACACATTTAATTAAAAAACATTATTCTTAAAAAAGAAATATATAATTATAAACATTAAAATTATTTTATCACATAAAAAATGTTAATGTGTTAAAATACATTGAAAGACAAAATTAAAGAAAAGTAAAATTGAAAATTTTTAAAAATGAAATCACAATGTAAATTTTTTATAAGTAATTTAACACAAAAATAACACAATGTACATTTACAAAAAGTTATGAATACGCTGTTGTATATATATTGGGAACATTTTTGGAAACTAAAAAAATAACAATGAAAAAGAAAGAAAAAATGAAAAGAAAAAAATAAAAATGAAAAGAAAAAAATAAAAAAAAATAAAAAAAAATAGTAAGAAAAAAATAAAGAAAGAAAGAAAAAAAGAAAAATAAAAAAAATAGTAAGAAATAAAGAAAAAATGAATGTAAGCCTACATATATATGTTATATGAAAACAGATATAAAAATAAAATGCTTTTTTCGAATAAAATTATATCATTTTCAAATTATTTTGTTTATTTTTTAGTGTGCATTTGCATTTTCAGTAAATTTTTCTGACAACAGTCTTTTTTTTTTTTTTTCTGATTAAATCATGGGCTAGCTGTAACATATATATAATATATTTAATATACATAGTACATGCAATTAAAAATAAAGTTTTAGTACATGATTTTTTAAAATAATAAAAAAATAAATCTATGATTTATACACACAAAAAAAAAAAAAAAAAAAGGGAAAGTTTTTTTTTAAAATTTCTTAAATAAAAAAAACTTAATTTACAATTTTATATTTTAAAAAATATAATCAATTTTATATATAAGATATAAAACTTTCAAAAAGTTAACTTTTTACAAATGAAACAAATTTACAATTTGCAAAAAAACTTTGAACGGTTTTGTTATTTTAATAAAATATTTTCCTGTGTATAGTAAATAATTTGTTTTATATAATGAAAAAATATTTCTCTTAATTTTTATATATATTAAATTTATATATATGTAAAATGGTATTTTGATGAAAAAAAACTGTTGAGACAAAAAAAAAAAAAAAAAAAAAAATAAAAATATATAAATGTAAATATTTGTACATATATAAAACTGCTTTTAAAATGCTGTATATTTGTTTAACAAAATTTGGAATAAAAATTTTAAACTGTATTTAATTATATATGTGGTGTGTACTATAGTACATTGAAAAAAAAAAAAAGAAAAGAAAGAGAAAAAAGGAAAAAATATATCTATTAATTATTCATCGTCCTCTTCTGGTGGAGACTCTACTTCATAAACCCAATACCTTATAAAGAGTAAAAAATAAAAAATTAATAATAAAAAAAAAATAAATAAAATAAAATAAAATAAAAAACAAATGAATGAAAATATATGTGTATGTAAAAAGTATTTCAAATATATCAGCAACTTATTTTTTTTTTCTCTATCATTAAAAACAAATATAAATAAATAATGCAATAGTAAACATATTTTTTATGAAAAAAATTACTTAAATTACATTAATTGTAAAATAATAACATGGTAAAAACATTGTATAAATAAAAGATGTAAAGGAAAAAAATGAATATATAAATAACAATAAAAATTTCACATTTCGCGTGTGATGATAAAATATTTATATATTTTATCACAAATTAAACATAAAATATATTAAACATATATAACATACACAATTAAAATATGTTATTATATTAGTATGCATTTTCCTTTTTTTTTTTAAATTTTACCATTGTCTTCCAATAACTTTTACTGTCATTGTTGTGTGAACTATTTCATCTAACATATACAACATAGTGAAACATGGAACAGCTATACTCATAATTATAAGAGTTGGAATCCAAAAAAATAAAAATTCAACTTTTAAAACCATATTATAATTTCCCCATACATTTAATCTTGTTCTAGACCAAAAAGGAATATTATGTTGGCTAACGTTAAATAAGTATTCAAATGGTTTTGTTTCTTCTCCTTTTATCATTTTTTGCCCATTTACAATTACAATATTTTGTTTTGGGGTACTTGACCAATAATCATCCCAATGATAATTATCAAAATCATATTCATACTTCCTTGTTCCATCTTCATTTAGATGATCACGTGGATTGCCATGATGATGATCTATATGATGATATAACCCCTTTGTATGCACTTCATGACCATGAGCATTTTCAATATGTATTTCTTCTTTATTTTTAATTTCGTTTGCATTACTAGTCACTTTTTTATTTACTGTTGAAAAATTGTTACATATTAATTGGTTTTTTTTAATATAATATGGCTTTAAGTAAGGAATTTTTTGATTAATTATTAAGTGATTTATATTTCTTAATCCGAAATATAATTTGGAATTAAACTTAAACATTTTATTTATAAAGAAACAAACATTAAATATAAATAAAATATTTAAATTAAAAAAAAAAATAAAAATAGTACACTAAAAAAATTAACTAAGTTTCCTTGTATTCTTTTAAAGAAAAGTAATAAAAAAAAAATTTTAAATTAATATTTATAATATTAAAATATTATATTTATAAATTAAAAATAACCATTTTTTGTTAAAAAAAAAAAAAAAATGTTTTAAATCATTACTTTTTCTTTCATTATATTCATTAAAGTTCATGTGAACAAACATTTAATAAAATAAAATAGAATTTTTTATAATAGAATCAATATTGTGAAAAATTCATTAAAAATATATAGTTTACTTTTTTTATATATTCTTGAATTTCTGTTTAAAATAAAGAAGTGCATGCTTATAAATTTTTTCTTTTTATATAAATTCAATTCTATAATAAATGTTTTTAATTATTAAAATATAGTTATTATTAAAAAAAATTATTATAAGAACTTAAATGCACTATTTCTGATTATATATATATATAAATATACATTATTATTAATATAAAATGAGAATTATTAATGATTAATCGTTTTAAAATAAAATCTTGTTCTTTTGTATGATTTTTTTTAAATAAAAAGAATGTACACAAAATAAAAAAAAAAATTTATATATTATATAAAATTCAATTTTTCTTTTTAAAATACATATTTTTTAGTATTTATTTTAGATATAATATATTTTCCTGAATCTTTTATCTTTTTTTATTTAATTTCTTTTTTTTTTTTACCTTAAAGTGAAATGCTATATAATTTAAAAAAATTTAAAAGGTTACTATATTTTTAATTTAATATTTTATTTTATTTTAGATATATATCTTTAAATATATATCAAAAAAATCGTTAATATAAATATTATTTATTAGTTTAAAAGGGAAAAATATAAATATACAATTTGGTTATGATCTATCACACTTGATAGCTAATCAAAAAACTATTCATTATTACAATTTAAATTTTACGAAATATAAAAAATGAAAATAACAGAACAAGTAGGTAAATTTTAAAAATATTAATCATAAGGGAAAAAAAAAAAAAAAAAAAAGACATTTATGAACATAAAAAACATTGAAAAACAAAATTTTAGTACAAAAATTTTTTTTTGATAAAATAAGGTATACGAATAATATATTATATTAAACGAATCACTCAAATAATAAAAAAAAAAAAAAAATAATTGGAAAATATATTTCTGTTATTTAATAAAATTACTTTATAATAATTTTTCCTTAATTGGCTTTTTATTTGAATTTGTATTTTTGAGAAGAAACTATATATTTTTTTTTTTTTTTTCTTGTGTTATATTTTTAATATACATAATAAAAATGGCGCATAATATAAAAAAATATGTATGTTTAGTTTTAAATAATTTCAAAAGTTTTAGTACATCTAGTTATAGAAGTTATGGAAGCATTAAATATTGTAATAATAATTTGTATACATCATCATTTAATTCATTAAATTTTAATTTTAAAAGATTTTTTAATAATAATAAAAATGATGTTGCTTTAGATTGGGAAAATTCAGATGACATAGCAGATTTACTTTTTGAGGAATATAAAAATGTAGATCCATTAACATTGAGATTTGAAGAATTGGAAAATATGATAGTAGACACAGTTGTAAATAAAAACAAAAAAAAGTTAAATGGAAGCTGTAACGAAAGTGTTTTAGAAAATATTCAAATGAACTGGCTAGAAAAATACAATGAAGAGAATGATTAGATGTATTTTATCATTTGATTTATTTTATTTTTTTTTTTTTTTTTAATGTATATGTCAACTTGTTTTAATATATTTTAAGCTATGAATTATAATTTTTAAATTAAAAATATAAGGTTATTTTTAGTTATGTTTATATATTTATAAAATACATTGGATATATTTTTTTTTTTTGGAATCTTTTTTATTAATAAACAAATTTGAAGTTTTTTTGTTTTAATTTATATATTTTACATTATATATTTTTTTTTATTTATTTCTTTTAAAATTCAATGCTTAGAATTATAAAGGTGCACCTACAATTCATGCAATATTTTTGCATTAAAAAAAATGAAATTAAAAAAAAAAAATAATAAATAAATAAAATAAATTATTTTATTGAAAGATTCTTTTTTAATTTATTTTTGATTATGGAGAATTTATTGTATTTTATATTACTAAGGAATCATTTTTTATCAGATTAAGAATAATCTTAATTTTCCATTAATTTGAATGTAAATTAATATACACTTTATTATATTATCAACAATAAAACTTATAAGATTTATATATTTTTATCATAAAAATTTCTTTGCATGTTGTTAAATTTTTTAATTTAAAAAATAAAAATTTAATTACAAGATAGTCGAATAAATTAAAAGGAAATATTTCGTTTGGATATATAAGATAATAATGTATAAAAATAAAAAAAATTCCAAAACATTAGAAAAAAATAAAATATTAAAAAATTTGTTTATACTAATTTTTAAGATATATGTTATATATATAAATACATATATTGTCTAAAGTGTGTCAATACAGCTTTCTTTTTTGTTATTACTATATTTTCTATTCAATAGATGAAAAAATCATTAAAAGAAAATTGTATAGATAATATTGAAAATGATATACATAAAGAGGTTATTTTAACTGATTTTTAATTTTTATAGAAATTTTCTTATTCTATATTAATATCATTTTTTTTGAATATAGGAATATTTAGATTTTTCGGACGATTTTATCTTTTGTTCTAACTATAAAAAATTTTCACCAGTATTATTTAAATAAAAAAAAAAAAAAAAAAAAAAATATATTTTATTCTGTTTATTTTTACTAATGATTTTTTTCAGTATTATAAAGAAGGATATCTAGAAAAAAAGTGTTCTAATTCATGGTGTGGTTATAAAAAAAGGTGGTTTCTTTTAAAAAATAAGAAATTATATTATTTCAAAAATAAAGAAAGTTTTAGGCCTTCTGGTGTTTTAGATTTAGATTTAATTAATATGAATATTAATGTAAATATGAAATATACTAATGATTTTTTCATATTAAAAGATTAATATTTGTAATATAATAATTTTAAAAAAAAATATATTAACTTAAAAAAAAATTAACATGAATTATATAACATTAATGTAACAATACAATATTTCAATTATTATAATTTCATATAGTGTTTACTTATATACTTATATCATTTTTATATTTACTATTATTAATAAATTATATCTTAATGAATATTTTTAACTTAAATTGTATAGTATGAAAATGGATTAAATAGGAAGAAAAGACTGGATGACTGCTTTATATGTACCTTTAAAACAATTATAATTAATTGTATTAGAAAAATATTTATATATTAAACTACTTTTCATATATATATGTATATAATATTTTATAGATTGCATAGAATCAAGAAAAAATAAAGATGAATCATTTCTGATATTAAATCCAAAAAATACATATATAAATTTTTATTTAAAAGTAAATATACTTATTAAAATATTAAAATAAATATAAATAATATTTAAAAAGAGATTTTTAAAAAATATTAGATTTAATTATGGATGTAAATTTCTTATTTTTCTTTTGAAGGGAGAAGATAAGGAAATAATAGAGTGGTATAATTTACTTAATAGTTCAATAGACAACAAGAAAATTTTAAATCAGCCTAAATTTATTT
Organism: Plasmodium gallinaceum; assembly: GCF_900005855.1. NCBI lineage: Eukaryota > Apicomplexa > Aconoidasida > Haemosporida > Plasmodiidae > Plasmodium > Plasmodium gallinaceum. Next base: position 1,582,947 of record NW_021628225.1, on the reverse strand, counting down.
TTTCAGAAAATAATTTTTGGAAAATTGATAGAATATCTGTTGAAGTTTTTGAAGCCATAGCAGATACAGGTGATATAATATTATTTAGGTTAATAAAAAATTTCAAAAAATTTTTTTTCTTTCTTACTATATCATTTAATATATATATATATATCTAATTCATTAATATATTTTTTTTTTTTTTTTAAATGAAAATAAATGTTTTATTTATTTTTTATTTTTTAAAATATTTAATACTTTTTTTTTTTTAATTTGGTTATTAAATTATGAAAATTTATTATAATATTGTCTTTTTTATTTTACTTTTTATATAAGATCAAATGTTATCTCGGGAAAACTACAGAGAATATTAACAGGGGGAGATTATGATCATATTGGTATGATCTTAAGAAATGACAAAAATGATTTATTCCTTTTAGAAGCTATTTCAAATATGGTTATAAAAAAAAATTATTATAAATATTCAAATATACAAAAAATTATAAGAATGTTCTTTTTACTTTTTTTTCTTTAGGGAATTATTTTAACACCATGGACTCTCTTTGTAAAAAACAAATGGAATGAAGCTTATTCAAGGTTACTTTTTTTTTTTTTTTTTTTTTTTTTTTTT
>NW_021628225.1:1531191-1581337 GCF_900005855.1 Plasmodium gallinaceum | reverse complement strand
AAGGTTTTTTTTTTTTTTTTTTTTTTTTTTTTTTATTATTATTAAAAAATATAAAATTCTTGAATTGAAAAAAAAAAGAAAAAAAAAAAAGAAAAAAATATATTATTTATTATATAAATATATAATGATTCTAATTAGAATTTCTTTAAGACGTTTAACATGGAATAACTCTGAAGAGAACTTACAAAAGTTACTAGATTTTTTGAAAAATACTGTAGGAAAAAAATATAATTTAAAGATAGTTAATTTTCTTGTTTCAAAAAATGGTAGTTTAAATTAGTTACTACTCTTTCAAAATTTTTTAATAATAATTAAATCACTCTATATATTTTTCTATTTTATTATAAAAATAAAAAAAAATTAAACATAAAAATATGTTATTGTATATATATATAAACATATTTAAAAAAAAATTTCCTAATCCATTTTCATATTCTTAATATTGTTTCTTTTATTTTATTCTTTTATTTTTAGATGATAATAATGGATATTTTTGTTCAGAGCTAATAGGAGAATGCTGGAAGGCAAGTTTAAAAAAAAAAAAATAATATATAAAACTAGATTAAAAAAAAAAAAATAAAAAAGGAAATTAATTTTAATTTTATGTATCATTTTTTTAATTTTCTTATTAATAAATAAAGATAATGGGTGTTATTCCTTTAAATACCTCCTGCTCTAATATTTTACCAAGTAATTATATATATACAAAATATTAATATATATATAATTTATTATTTTATTACTTTTTTTTTTTTTTCTTCTCTATATTTTAGACAGTTTTCAGTTTATTTCTAGCTATAATGTTATATTATATAATTTTAATTATAGTTTATTATATTATTGCATATTATTATGAGATAATTTATATTAATTTTATCTTTTATAAATAAAAATATATAAATATGCATATTTCTCATTATATATTTTTTTATAAGGCAATTTTTCTGAAAAATTTGAAGAAAAAATTAAGCTACATTCAGGGTGTCAACTAAATAATGAACTATGTATTGATTTTTCTCTATAAATATTTTACTTTTTTTTTTTTTGTTATTTTCTCATCTTTAATTTTTATTTTTCAAATAATTGCCTCTCCTTTAGTATTATGCTGTTATTTTTTAAAACAGTATAAATAGAAAAAATGGGAAAATAACTTATCTTTAATTAAAATAAAAATATATAATGTTTCCTTATTTTGTGATAATTATCTATCCTTTGCATTTTGCTTTTTTTTATTTTCCTTGTTTATATATGCATCTATTCTTTTTTTTTTTTTTTTTTTTTTTTTTTTTTCGTATTTGTCATTTTCCATGGTATGTGTGCATTAAAATATTTTTGCTAAGCTAAATTAAAATTTTAATATATAAAAAAAAAAAAAAAAAAAAAAAAAATTNATTTTGCTTTTTTTTATTTTCCTTGTTTATATATGCATCTATTCTTTTTTTTTTTTTTTTTTTTTTTTTTTTTTCGTATTTGTCATTTTCCATGGTATGTGTGCATTAAAATATTTTTGCTAAGCTAAATTAAAATTTTAATATATAAAAAAAAAAAAAAAAAAAGAAAAAATTATTAGACATAGAAGTTTTGTTAGAATTATTTCGATAGATGCATATTAGTATTTATAAGAATTTCTAATAAAAAAAACTTATCATTATGGTATCTAATAGTATAATAAATAAAAAATTTTGTCTAAATTTTTGAAATAAAATAATTGGATATTAGATAAATTATATAAAACTAAGTTTACAAAAAAGAAAATAAGTTAATTATTTAAACTAAAAATAAAATATATAAATATAATAAAATAAAAAATAAGTGTAAATAATAATAAAAAATATTCGTTTAAAAAAAAAAAAAAAAAGAAAAGAAAAATATATAAATAAATAAAAAGCACTACTATATAGTTGAATTGTAAAAATGGTTTCAGGAGTTAAAGTGTCTGATGAGTGTGTCTATGAATTTAATAAATTGAAAATTAAGCATTTACACAAATATATAATTTTTAGAATTGAAAATTGTGAAGAAGTTATTGTTGATTTATTAGAACAAGACATTGAATTGAAATCTTATAGTGATATTATAACTAATATTAAAAATAATTTAAAGACAACCGAATGTAGATACATTATTGCTGGTAGATATATATATATATATATAAATAAGACATTATTTAGAACTTTTTTTCTTTTTTTTTTTTATATTCATTAATAATTTAACTTATGTATTTATTACTTAATATTAGACATCCCAGTTCCAACACCTGAAGGCGTATTAAGAAATAGGATTTATTTTATTTTTTGGTCTCCAAGTTTAGCAAAATCAAAAGAGAAAATGTTATATGCAACATCAAAAGAATCTTTAGTGAGAAAAATTAATGGAATTTTTAAAAGTTTAGAAATTACTTGTGATTTAGAAGAATTTGAAGAAGAGTTAACAGGAATAATTTTAAATACCTAAATAATAATTAAAAGTTGTTTTAAATAGATTTATATAAAAATGTGTATACCACAATAATAATAATTATATGTTAACACTTCAAATTATAATGTAATAGAAAAAAAAAAAAAAAAAAATTTTTGATTTAAAAAAATTAAAAAAAAACTATTACATATACTTTTTTCAATTATTATTAATTATTTATTTAAAAATGAACAAAACAAATATTTAACTAAATACTTTACATTTTTAATGTTCTTTCATCCGCTTTATTCTAATTAATTAAATATAAATTTTCTGTTAAAATATAATAAAACATAGAAGAATAATTTTTTAATAATTATTGTTTAAATTTTTTTTTTTTTTTATATATATATACTGAAATTACCATCTTGATGTATATTTTGGTATATAATTTTTTGTTTATGTTTTTTTTTAGATTTTTTATCTAATAAATTCTCTCTTATTTTAGATTTTATTTTCATCTCAATCAATTCTAGCATCTAAAAGGACAAAAAAATTGAATATTTTAAATAACAATAGTAATAAATATATTAGATAATTCAATGTGACATTTATTTTTTTTATTACATAAGCAAAACCAGGTAAAAAAAGAGATAAATAATAGTTAAATTCTATATTCTTAATTTGATATACTCTCAGAAATATATATAAAAATTGCATTGAAACAAATATCCTATGAATTTTATTAAAATTAAGAGTAATTATTATTTAAAATTTGTTAGATTTATATTTATTTTTTTTTTTTTTTTTTTTTTTTTTTTTTACAAATTCATTGATAAACTGAAAATAATCGAAGCAATAATACTGGCATTTGTAAAATTAAACATGTTTGTTATATATGAGAATATTCCTATTAAATCAGAATTAAAAAAAAAAAAAATAATATTTTTATATAAATTAAATGTGGAATAAAATATTTTACTTTTTCTCTTTTTTTTTCATAATGAAAAATATTTATATTGTTATTTTTTAAATTTAACCATAAAAGGATAAAATAGATATACAACTAAAAGTTAGTACATTAGCTTTAAAAAAAAAATAAAATAAAATAAAATAAGTTTAAAATAAGATGAAAAAATTTTATATTATAATTATATATTGTTTTCTCCCAAAAATTGTTGTATAGCATAATTAATATACGCATATATATTTGTTCGTCTTATTCTATCTATATAAGTTTTTACTTAAAAAAATTCCTGTATTAAATGGGTTCCATTTATCTAATTAAAGAAAAATTATATCACTATATGCACACATATATTATATAATATGTGTTAAAAATAATAAATTTAAATAAACCTTTTTTATTTTTAGAATAATTTAAAAGTAAATGCGTTGAATCTAAAAAAAGAAAAAAATAAAAATAACATATATATATATTTATTTATTTATTTATTTAAAAACGTATATGATTTCATATGAAAAAAAAAAAAATTACTTTCAAAAAAATTAGAAGAAAAAAAAAAGGTTAACATTTGGATCATAATTATAATTGCCCATAAACCTATTATTCATTTTTAAAATATTTTAACATTTTATATATATATATAAAATGTTATTTATGAAATATAGAATACAATAGATGTAGTTAATAATTATATTTATTATAATTTATTATGAAATTATAAGAAATAAGAAATATGTTCTTATGAATAAATAATAAAAGAAAATATATTGTTATAATATACACTACCAGATGTTATAAAAAATAATTTTAAGGAGATTGAAAACTCATCTCTTCTAATATAAAAAAAGTTCTTAAGAAAAAAAAAAAAAAAAATAGTTAAAATAACTACATATTATTTAATATAGAAAATTTTAATAAAAACATATTTTTTTATATTAATTTTTTTATACCATAAAAATGTTAAAAATTATCATAAAAGAACCGAATAATACAAATGTAATAGACATATTTTCTATACAACTTTGGAAAGAGGTTAACTTGTTTTTTTTAATATTTTCATTTTTATTTTCGTAGGTTTTTAAACTAGAATTATGGAAAATATAATTTAGTATCATTTTACTTATTCTATTTTAAAAAAGTAAAAAACAAAATTAAGAAATAATAAAAAATAAAATTTCTAATAAAACGAATTATTGTCTATTAATACAAATTCTCTTTACAAATGTAAATATAAAACAGTACAAAAAATAAAATAAAATTATATAAATACATATATATATATATATATATATATATATATATATATATATATATATAAGGAAAGAAAATGAGATATAAACTTATTTTATAATATAAATATATTACAAGTGTATATACATTTATGCTTACATTTAAACAAATAAAGTTATATATACTTTAAAACTTTTGCTTTTTATAAATAAAAATTAACATTTTATAAGGTATTATTTAAAAAAAAAATAAATAATAAATTAAAATGCATTTTAATAGTACACTAAGGACATTATATAAAAAAATTATATATATATATATATAACATGACCCAAATAAAAGTGAAAGAAATTAAAAAAAAAAAATACAAAAATCAAAAATTAAAAGAAACAAAAATAACATATATTTAAACACTCTTAAAGAATACATAACCTAAATTATCTACACATAAATAATAAAAAAAAAAAAAAAGACAAAAGTTATTACAAATTAAGAAAAAAAAAAAAAAAAATAAAATAATATATAATCTGTAATAAAATAGAACATCAAAAAATAATACATGTATACAATTATAAATGGAAACATTTTAGTAAAATTACCGCTAATAAGAATACAAACACATAAATTAATACATTTAATTTTTTAATGATATTTAAAAAAAATAAAAATATAATTGTAAAAAACGAAATGTTTCATAATTGTTAAAATGTATAACATGTAATTATATATTATGTATATATATATATATATATATATATAACAAAATATGCTTATAAATGCTTAGATATTACTATTAAACACTTTTGGTTCTTTCCTTATTAAGATGTTTTTCCTTCAAATATTCATAATTATAATTTTTTTTTTTTTTTTAAGTAAACATATTTGGGTTCATAAAATCTAAAGAAGCTTGAATTACAGTGTCAGGGTTTCCTTTGATAATAGTTATATCTTCACATAATTTTTTTTTATTTTTTTTTTTTCTTTCTCTTGCTTTTTTTTCTTTTTTAGTTTGATTATTATTATTTTCATTAATAGCCATATTATCTCCTCCATTTTCAATTTTTAATACATTTTCTTTTGTATCTTTATTTTTTTTTGGTTTTATTCTTTCATATTTCCTTCTAGGTTTTTTAACATCTGGTTCTTTTCCAATATTTTCAATATTTTTTGGTATTCTTCTTTTCCTTGGGGTTTTTTTTTTATCATCATTTTTGTTACTCACATTATTATCTTTTTTATTCTTTAATTTACTTGATTTTAACTTATCTCCCGATTTTAATATCAATTTATTTTGTTCATATCCCATATATCTAATATAAACATATTCAAAATGCTTTTTTATATCATCCGTATCAGGAACCATATCAAAATGTAGATTATCAATAATTGATGCTTGTTGTTTTCTTTAAAAATTATAAGAAAATAATATTAAAAAAAATGTATACGTCATTTAAAAATATATTTATATATAACAATTTTTATTTGAATATATAATTAAGAAATAAAAAAAAAAAAAAAAGTTTATACAAAAAATAATACAAATTTCATTTTTTACAATATAATTAAATTTTTATTTTTATTATTTTTTTTTTTTTTTAATACCTCCAATTTATTGTAAATAATTTTTTACAAAAATTAAAATTCAAAATAGCCTTGTAATCATATGGAGTAATTTGTGTTAAAAGTCGTTTTTGATTATAACCAACCTATTTATGTTAAAAAAAAAAAAAAAAAAAAAAAATGTGTATAATATTAAAATAATCTATGTAGAAATTTTACCAAGATAAATATATTTTTTTTTTTTTTATTTATACACACTGAATTTTTTATTATTATTACAAACATAATATTTTCAATTTTATTCTTTCTTAATTATTATTTAATTTTTTTTTTTTTTTTTTTTTTTTTTTTTAATTACAAATGCAAACTCATTAGCTTTTGCTTTCACTGATTCTAAATCTATTATTCTCTCAGTTGTATTATTAAGTGATAAAGCAGTGTTCATTGTTTTTAAGAACTAACATTAAAAAAAAAAAATTAAGATAAGTTATAATTAAAATAAAAGAGATAATTATAAATTAATATATTATTTTAATTACATCAAAAGTCTTATCTTCTACAAAATTCTCTTTATTTTTATTTTTTCTTCTCCTTCTTTTTGGCTTCATTTGATTTTTCAAATACTCAACCTTTAAAAAAATAAAATAAAAAATAATTTACAAACATTTATGTATTAATGCTATTAAATTTATATATATATTTTTATAATTTTTGTATTATACCCATTTATCATCAATAATTCTTTGATTAAAATAAACTATTAACGAGTTTATATTCTACAAAAAAAAAAAAAAAAAAAAAGAAAAGAAAATAATATTTATATAAAATAAAAATATACTTGTGTTATTACATAACTTTATATATTTACTTGATGTACAACTAGCTTTGTATTTTTTAACTTTGAATGTGAATGATTTTTATTTTTTCCTAACAAATGGAAATATTGATCTAATCTATATTTATTAGAAAACTCTATTAAGGGCCACATTAAATGTAGTCTATCCTTAAATGCTTTTTTTAACATACAAACTATTTTTTCTACATTATTTATTACACATGTTACTCCAAATGTATTTTTGATCTTTTCTAGACATATTTGAATTCTTTTTATAATTAAAAAATCTATTTTTTGAAATTCTAATTTTCCCATAAAAAAAGAAAAATTTCTTTTTTTTAAATTACGTACATCTTTTTTTTTAAATAAAGATAGTAAATCCTTGTTCTTGTTTACATTCTCATTTAAAGTAATTATATCATTTATATTTTTTTTGTTGAAAACTTTATCTACACAAAAACTAAATCTTTTATATTTCCTTCTTAATATATCAATCGTATTTGTTTGGTTGCTTGGAGTTGTATTAACAGTCATGGAGGAAGAATTTTTTAAATATAATGAAAAATTATTATGTGGAAAACATAGTTTTTTTACGTTTTTATTTTTTTTTAAATATATATCATTGTTTTGATTATTATAAATATCATTAGGATATATATTTTTAAAATCATAATTTTGCATCATTTCACTAATTTCCATTTTTTTGCTTTTAGTTCTATTTTTTCGTATTCCTTTCTCTTTTTTTACCATTTCTTTATTTAAATTTTTTTTTCTTGATTCATTCAATATTTTTTTTTTATTCACTTTTTTGTAATCATCTACTAAAAAATTTAATAAATACTTTGTTGAAACATCTTCATTATTTATATAAATATTACTTTTATTGTTAATATTGTTAAAATAATTTTTTTCATCTAAATTTTTATTAATTTTATTGTCACCAAAAAAATTATCCAAACTATTTACTGTATTTAAATAACTTGATTCTCTAACATCCTTCATGTAAAAATCTGAATATTCTTTATTTATTACATCTTTCTTATTTTCTATTTCGTTATTGTTTATATTCATATAATCTGTTTTATTTCCTTTGTTATCTGTTTTATAATTATTATTCAATTTGTAATATAATAAATTTAAATTACTTTTATCTATTTCTAAACTTTTATTATCATAAACAGATTCATTTTCTACATTTGTTTTTTTATTTATTATGTTATCGTTAGTTAAATTTTTTACAAATATGTTATTAGGTGAGAAATTGTTTTCGACAATATTAAAAGAATGGCTTCTTTTCTTTTCCGTTTGATTCAAATCTTGAACATACATGTTATTTAAATGTTTTCCATTCATTTGATCAACGGAATTATCAAAAGTAGATTGCGAGTATTTTTTATCTGATGCATATAAATTATTATTTCTATTTTTTATATCATCACCTAATATTTTATTAGAATTTAAATTATTCATAATATTTTTTTCATTCGAGTTATTAATTAAGTCATTTTCATCATTATTCGCACCTTTTAAATAAACTGTATTATTATACATATTTTTTTTTGTATTACCTGTGGAATCAATTTTTTTATTTATCTCATTTTTACTAGAATTATTTTGATGAAATTTATCAATATTTATTTTGTTATTTTCTAAATTATTCGTATCTAATACATTGCTATTTGATATGTTAAAATTAGAAATATTACTCGAAATTGCAAAATTATTATTATTATCTAAAATTTTAGTCATATCTAAATGTTTTTTTAATGATTTTTTTTTAACGTTACGAAAACTATCATTAATTACATTTTTGTTATTACTTCTTATATTTGTATTAGCGTTTTTGCTAATAATATTAGTGTCAAAATCATTATTATTAACATTATAAATAATTCTATTAGGTGTATTATAAGTATTATTCTGCTCGTTTTTTAGTTCTGAATCATTATTGTATAAATTTTCGTTACAAGTATTTTTAACTATATTATTATTATTTTTTTTATTTATTAAGTTATTTAGAATATATGTATTCATATTATTTGAAATAGAAGTACTCTCTATATTGATATCATTTAGGAGATTGTTTAAGTTATTATTTATGTTGTTAATTAAATTATTGTCAATTTGATTATCATTATAAAGATTATTATTTATAAAACTACTATTGTTACTAATGTAATTATTATTATTCATATCAATATTATCATTATTATTATTATTATTATCATTTTTACTAGGATTATTATTATCATTATTATTATTATCATTTTTACTAGGATTATTATTATCATTATTATCATTATTATTATTATTATTATCATTATTATTATTATCATCATCATTACTATTATTATTATCATCATTATTATTATTATTATTATTATTATTATTATTATTATTATTATTACTATTATCATCATCATCATCATTATTATTATTATTATTATTAATATTATTATTATTATTATTATTATTATTATTATTATTATTATTATTATGATTATTATTATGATTATTATTATGATTATTATTATGATTATTATTATGATTATTATTATTATGATTATTATTATAATTATGATTATTATTATTATTATTATTATTATTATTATTATTATTATTATTATTATTATTATTATTATTATGATTATTATTATTATGATTATTATTATGATTATTATTATGATTATTATTATGATTATTATTATTATGATTATTATTATTATGATTATTATTATTATGATTATTATTATGATTATTATTATGATTATTATTATGATTATTATTATTATGATTATTATTATTATGATTATTATTACTGTTATTATTATTATTACTATTATTATTATTATTACTATTATTATTATTATTAAATGATATATTTTCTTTTCCATACATAATAATATGCTGATTATTTAATGAATTTTTGCTTTTCTTTATGTTATTTGTTGAAAATTTTTCTTTTTCATTCTCTCTCTTTTTTTTTTTTTTTCTTAAATGTTCAGGTGAAGTATATTGACAATGAATAATGGTATTATTTAAATTAGAGTTATCTATATTTTTGTTAATATCATTTTGCATAATATTAATATCACAATTAATGTTACTTTTTTCATTATTACTTGAAGGATGTTCATTTAAATTTTGATTTATATTTGATGAAATTAATTTATTATTATTTCCTTGAATTGATGAATTTTTTACGAAGTTCAAATTTTGATTCGAATTATACTTACTATTTACATTATATATAGATGTTGAGTTCTTATTGTTCATATCAATATTCTTATTTGTTTCATCATCTTCTAAATAATTACTTGTATTATAACTTTTTTGTATTTTATTATTTAAATTACTCTTTACATTTGAGTTTATCTTATCTGTATTAAGCTTATCTTTATTCATGTTATTTTTTAAATTTTCATCTACGAGCACTTTATCATTTAATGATAAATTTAAATATAAATCGTTGCTCAAATTATTATTTGTATTTTTTATTAAAGAATTATTTAAAGTACTATTATTATTTTTGTTATCCAAATTATTTAAATTATTCCTATTTTTATTATATATTTTTAGATTAGACATACTTAAATTCTTATTATTTACATTATTATTTAATTTTTTCAAACTATCATTACTGTTTTTCATATTATGCATATGATGTTTCAGGTTATTTAAATTATCAATACTATTTATGTTAGAAGTTACATTGTTAATACTACTGACATTATTATTTAAATTATTAACCTTCTCATTTAAATTATTCACTATATAATTCTTGCTATTTAAATTGTTCACTTTATTACTTAATATATTTAAGTTATTCACATTATTATTTTGGTTATTCATGCTATTGACGTTATTGTTTAAATTACTTAAATTATTATGGATTTTATTATTTAAATCAGTCGTGTTGTTATTATTAAAAGAACTACTTAAATTAATTATGTTATTTTTCGTATTTTTGTAATTCAAATTACTATTTACATCGTTATTATTATTCATATTAAAATTTTTAAGATTATCATTGCTACTATCACTATTTATATTATTTATATCATTTAAGTTATTAATTTTATTTATTCTATTAATTAAATCTACTTTATTAATTCTATTTAAATTATTTACCTTATTCAAATTATTTAAGCTATAATTTGCATTATTGTCAGAATTTTTTAAAGTATTATTTTTATTATGGAAAAAACTTCTGTAATTATTTTGAGGATTACTGATATTTTTCTCGATTGACTCAGTCATGCTTTTATTTATATTATTATGAAAATTATTATAATTAATATTTACTGATTTATTTTTATTTTCATTTACATTATTAATTGAATTTTCATTCGTCTTTTGAATTACGTTTTCTATTTTTATACAATTTAATAATGATTCATTATTAGTGTAATTATTAGTTAAAATGTTGTTATTATAAATTAAATTATTATTATTATTGAAGTTCAAAATTTTCAATGAATTATTACTAGGAGAATTATTTGACATATTATTAATAATAGGATCGATATGATTATTATTTTCATTTAAAGAATTAGATGGATGATCAACTTTTTTTTGCATGTTTATATTTAAAATATTGGAATTATTTACAATAGCGCAATTTGATTTGCTTTTGTTATTTTTATTATTATCAATTACATTATTTCTGTAAGAATTACTTTGAATTGTGTGAAAATTGTTATTATATTTCATATTGTAATACTTTTTATATGATTTGAATTGTTATGAATTGAATTCCTTTTTTTTTTTTTTTGAACTATCATTTAATATATTATAGCTATTTAAATCGTTATTGTTAATTTTTCTATTATTAGTAATATTTAATAAATTAAAATTTTCATTTGTATTATAATCTTCATTTAATGAATTATATAAAACTTTGTTATTTACATATTTTATATAATTTAATTTATCTTTTTGATTGTTAAATTCATTATTACTATTGCATATATAAAAGAATTATTTTCATTTAAGTAATTTTGTTCGTTTTTATTCATAATATTTTTAATTACCAAGAAAAAAAATTTTTAAAAAAAATGGTAATTTATATAACGCATGACAAAAAAATTAAATGTAAAAAAAAAAAAAAAAAAAAAAAAAAAAAAAAAAACTATTTAACCTAATACTTCTATATATTAAAAAATGAAAAAAATATCAAAAATAAGAAAATATAAAAATGATAAAAAACGATTTATCGATTATGAAAACTAAACAAATGTAAAGTGTTAATATAGGTTCTTTCTTTTTTCTTTTTATAAAAATGTTTAAGAAAAAAAAATATTAAAACATAAAATGCTTAATATAATTTTATGATGTCTTAAAATTAATCAAAGGGCATAAATTATATCTTTAATTTTTTCAATTTTAAATATGGTAAAAATAAAAATTTATTTTTTTTAGGAAATAAAAATTAATATGACCTTTATATAAAAAAAAAATAAATGTAATTGTTCATATTGTATAAAAAAATTTTTATAGAACTTATTTTTTTTAAATGATATTGTTATAAGTTTAAAAAAAAAATTAATAAATAAGTAAATATGCATATATAATGAATTAAATTATATAAATATTTTTCAAAAAAGTTTCAATGGATTAAATAAGCGATCATTATTATAAAATAAAAAAAAAAGAGAATTTTTTTAAAGGAAAACAATATACATTTAATTTTTTTATCCTATTTTACATATATAGTTATATATATTTGTGAATGTGTATATATATTTTATTATTTATTTTAAAAAAAAAAAATTAAAAAAAATATATAAAGTTAATGAAATTTATAAATTATAGCTATCTTAACAATATTTTAAAAGAAGGCCAAAAAAAAAAAAAAAAAAAAAAAAAAAAAAAATTAACGACTATGTGTTGTAGTATGTGGATTATTTAAAGCAGGGGAAAATTGAGGAAATTTGGGGCCTAACAAAAAAAAAAAATAAAAAAAATAAATAAAATAAATGACAAATTTTACATAAAAAATAAAGAAAAAAAAAGTATTATTGAATTAATAAAAAGGAAAAATAAAGATTTAAAAAATAATAAAATTTATAATTATGAATATAAGACAAAAAGAACAAGCACATATATATGAATTAAATAATTTGAAAAAGAAACAATCATTTTAAATAAAATATGAATAAATATATATAAAAAAAAAAAAAAAAAGGAAGATAAAGAAATAATATGAAACATATACGATACTATAACATCGTTACATAATTTTATATACACTTTCTGTTAATTGTGTAATATGAATAATAATTTAATATATAATGTAAATTATCTAAAAGCTTAATAATTAAAAAAAGAAAAATACGTTTACTTAAAATATATACTCAAATAAAGTTTAACTTAAATATAATTTATATGAATATATTTAAAAATTAATGTTTTTTTATAACTAACAAATTTTTGCTAAGAATTCTTTTAGTGACATCATCATATGTTGAGACCTATCTTCAATTAAATTTGAGAAAAATCTACAAAATTGTTTAAAAAAAATTAAATGTTGTAAAAAAATAAAAACAATAATATATCCAAAAATAATAAAATATATATATATATATATATATATATATATATATATATATATATATATATATATATACATATGTTTATCAATAGAATATTACTTGTATTCTAATGGATCTCCTTGTTTAACAACTATTAATCTCATATAAGGTGGATTTCTAATTTTTCTTAAAGCATTAATTATGTTTAAAATTTGTATTCCATAGGGATTACCTGTTGATCCTATTATATATTATAAAAAAAAAGAAATAAAAATAAATATATGTATATATATATCTTTAAATATACTTATGAGCATTTCACTTTAGATTACCTAAATGATTTTCAGCATATTCTGAATTTAATTGGTCTAGTGATTGAACTCCAAAAACAGCATAAACCCACTGAGGATTAATACTCCTAAAAAAAAAAAATATAAATATATATATATATATATATATATATATATATATATTTAAAAGAAATATACTATTATAAATTATTATATAAATATTTATATTCGAAATAATACCTTCCTATCCACATGGTAATAGTTTCTCCATCTTCAATTATATAACAACCATCTTGAGTCATATTGTCACAAGTTAAATTCAAAGTATCAGGTAACATAACAGTGTTATTTTCATCATAATTTCCATGATGTTTTTCCAAATTATGTAAACTAAACATTCTTGGATAAAAATATACTTCTCTTGATTCAACAGGTATATTTTCTATTCTTGACCAATGATATATTCTTAAATCTGAAGGAACATCTCCACTATCTCTAAATGAAACTGACTTTAGCATACCTAATATATATATGGATAATAACTTTGCACTTTCTGATGGAAGCAATTGAGAAGATAACACTTGAGAACATAGTGTTTGAATTAAATTTCTTCCATCTGCTATTTTTCCCTTTTTGCTTATGTCAATTGCTTGATGAGATAATAATGAAACAACTACTTGAGGATTAATAGAGTCCGTTATAGTTTTAATGTTTTGAGTAACTGGCAAAGCATACGTGTGAAGACGAATTCTTCTTTCTCCATTAGAATTAGTATATAATAAAGCTGATTGAACATATACAACCGAATCTTGAACTACATTTTCTTCTAAATCAACAATAATAGAAAAACTTTGACTAGAATGACAATTAGGTAAAGCTAATAAGTCAACTCCTCTAAATTGAAAATTTCCATACCAATTTGTAATTTTCCATCCTCTACTAATTCTTATTCTCATTACTGATTCCCAAGCTGTTTCTGTTGTTAATGCAAATAATAATTCTTCTCTTAATTTTTCATTATATTGATGGACATTAAATTGAGGGTAATAGTATAATGAACCTCCTGAATTTTTAATCAATGGATAAATTGTAGCTAAATCTAAATTATACAATGGGCAAGCAAATAAATCTACCGCAATTTGATATTGTGTTATATTTTGAGCTAATTCTGCATATAAATTATTGTATGGAGTTAATAATTCTACTTCTCGTAATTTTGCATCTACAACATTATTTCCTGAGTTATTTGAACTATAAATATTTTTGTATTTGCTTTTTTCTTTAGTTTCTCTATTTAAATTAACAGTTAATTCTCCAATATTAGGTACTGATGACAAAAAAAATAAAAGTTTACCTCCTATTTTTTTTAGAACCATAAATGCAGCTTTTAATGCGTTACCTGCACAACAATCACTAACTTTATTATTCCTCCACATGGTAGGTAAATTATCTAATAAATTATCTATAATATTTTGGCATTCATGAGCATTTACTAGAATATCTTCTGGTAATGGGATAAAGATATCTTGTATATCTGGAACAATCATCATTTGTGTTTGTTTTAAATTAGAATTTAAATTATAAAAATGAATAGTAGAATCAAAAGTTATAATTCCAATTAAAGTGCGAGAATCAAAACATTTTTTGTTGTTCATATCATTATTTTTTGGTAATAACTTTTTTATAGTGTTACATATTACATCTAATAATCCTGAATTAACTGAAGTTACTGTTACATCGATTAAAAACAAATAAACAGGGGGTTGAGGAGGTCTTATCATATAATCACTTGGTGCAATAAATTCTACACTTCCTGTACATAATTCTGGTCTTTGAAAAAGATCTTTTCTTTTTCCTTTTTCATCTAATGGAACAAAATAAAATTGTGGAGTATCATTAATATGATAGCACATATTACAATTCCATTTTTTTCCTCCTGATTCAAATCTAACAAAAGGATTAATATAAGTCCTACATTTTTTACATCGCACAACTGTTGAATTACCAAAATTTACTGATGACAATTCAGGATATCCATCTGGTATTGGAGCTAATGGTTGTATAACAAAACCTAGTGGTACATAAGATTTTTGTTTTAATGTTGTGTTAGCTGGCATATAACTTACTGAACTTTTAATAAAATGTGAAAAAGCATTAAATTGTAAAAGTTCTTGGTATGATTCATTTATTATTGGTTGTACATTATTTACATTACTTGTATTATCAAAACCTATAACATTTGATGGTTGTTTGAAATTATTATTGATTGCATTGGGAATAAACTGATTTGCTATTCCCCTATATTGTGGTTGATTTAAATATGAATTTTGATTTGTTCCATCTCCATAAATATTTTCATTTAAATTATTTGATTGTATATTTGTTTGATTTTGTGCATATATTCCTTGTAATTGTTGTGGTTGATAATAGTTTTGTGCATATATATTCTCATTTCCTTGTATATTGTTATTTGTAATCTCATTATTATTATTATAAGAAAATGGATTATTTATTGGTTTATTTACGTTATTTTGATTATTATAATTTGTATTATTATTATTATTATTATTGTTATAATAATTATTCATCCCTCTATAATCAAAAGGCTGCATTTTCACTTATTTAAAAAACTTTAATAATAAAATAATATAAAAAAATTAATAAGTTACAATTCTTTTAAAAGAAAAAAAAATATTTATGTATTTAATAAAAATTAAATATACTAAATATCAATTACATAGGGAACTACTTAATGTAATAAATAATTATATATATATATATATATATATTTTCCTTTCAATTTTTTTATTTTTTTTATTATGTAATTTTTTTTTTTTATTTGATATTTATTGCCTTATTATCTATTTGAATTCATAAGTTATCTTATTTTTATAAATATATCATTATTTTGAAAAAAAATTAAAGAGTGCTATTTTTCTTATTTCATAATTATTTTTATATATATACATATATATATATGTATATAATATTTTTTCTTAAACTTTTTTTTTACTATTTTTATATATATATATATAAATATATATATATATATATATTTTTTTTTTTAAAATATTTTATTTTTTAGAGTTTCATAAATACATTCTTTCGTTATAATTTATAACACAGAAAAAAATTTACAAAAAAAAAAAAAAATGTGATACAATAAAATTATTCTGTATTATTTTTAATTTAAAAAAAGTGTACATTCATATATATGTTTTAACGGATTAATACTATATTATTAAAATGTTTTTATTTTAGCTTTTTTTTAAAAAAAAAATATACCATTACATAAATATATATTTTAATATGAATATATAAGTATATATATTTGTATTTATAATTATATTATTATTATTTCAAATTAATTTTTTTTGTCCATTTTATAAATATTCTTTCATGCATACTTATAAATAAAAAAGGGAAAATTTGAATGGAAAAAAAAAAAAAAAAATAAAAAAAACATATCGTCATTAAATTACTAGTATATTTACTAATAAAGTAAAATTAACGAGTTAAATATAAAAATATGAAATAAATTAAAACTTTATTGTTTTAAATATAAAAGAAGCGAATTATTATATATTATTTGTTCTTTTGGAATTAAAAATTTTTTATATTACTTATAAATTATGTAGCATTCTTTTTTTTATTTAAAATGTATTATATATTTACCTATATAAAAATATATATATATATATATATATGTGTTAAAAAATAAGATTTAAATTGTTATAAAATTAAATTAGTAATTTAAAAAAAAAAAAAAATATAATTAATAATAATATAATTAAAAAGATGAAGAAAAAAAAAAAATATCATGTAAATTTTTAAAAAATAGATTAAAAAAATATATATGCATATATTTCATATATAGATAAAATTATTTAAAAACATATAAACATAAGTCATAAGTTTCCTTTTTATTTATATCATAATAAAATACCTTTTTTTACATTTATGTTATGAATTTTATAAATAATGGACAATGACATCATTTATAAAATTCATTTCTTAAATATATGTATATAGTTAAATATAAATCTTTATTGATAACAGTAATATTTATTATTCTAGTAAAAAAAATAAAAAAAAAAAAAAAATTTAACTATTTCTAATTTATATTTTTCAATATCCTTGTAGAAAAAAAAATATATAATGAAATTTTCAGATAAATAAAAGTAAGACTATATTGTATATCTATACAAATTTTGGTTAATCTTATAATATTATATTTTATTTATATAAGAAATACTTAAATGAAACTAGGTGGTGTTTAATATTTTTTTCATTATAGTTTCATTGTTGTATATATGTTCTTTTCACATAATTATATCTCCATAATCTTAGGTTTTTTTTAGGAATCAGTAATATTTAATTTTCTTTATTAGAATAAGTTTAAATTATATTACTATTACATTTTATGCAAATTTTATAATTTTGAAATATTCAAAAATTTTAATATTTATTATATTATTATATTTATTTTTGCACAATTTTCTATGAAATTTGTTGTTTGAAAGTAAAATGAATTAAAGTGATATTTATTAAAATAAAAACAATTGAAATAATATAATTAAGATAAAATTTTCTAAAATAATGTAAAACTTTGTACATTCAAAACATTTTATTATTTTTAAAATTATAATATCTAATAAAATTTATAATATTTTTTCTTTTACTTTTTGTTATTAAATTAACTCTATAATATAGATAGCCAAAAAGCATTAAGATATAAAAAAATATATGTAATTAAAACGAAAAATAGTAAAATAAAGAATTTTACATTATAACATTTATTTTTTCTTCATATATTTTTATCAAGGGTAACTTTGTATATTATTTTTTTTTTAAGTAAATATATTGATGTATACTTTTGAAGTTTACATATATATATATATATATATAAAATTTTTATTTTTTCTATTTTTTATTTTATTTTACTTTTACTTTATTTCATTTTTATTCTTTTTCTTTTTTTTTCATTTTTATTTATTTAATATGATTATATATTTTGTTAAATTTTTTAATATCAATTATCTATAAAAAAAAGAAAAAACCTATACAAATGCTTCAATTATAAATATATATATTTTAAGCAAAACATATTTACGGTCAAAATTACTACTCATTGAAATATAAAAATAATGTAGCTTTATTTTATTTTATTTTTTTTTTTTTTAATTGAAAGAAATATTTATTAAAAAAAATTCTGTTGAACAATTTAAAATTATATTTCTTTATAATAAAATTTAATATATGTAAATTATTCAAAATATATGAATAAATAATACAATGTACATTTAAAAAGAAATTAAAAAAAAATGCCTTTAAAAAATAAATATGGGACATTAAATATAGGAATACAATGTAATTATAATGAAATAGAAAATTCAGATATAAGTGATTTAAATCCTGATTTTATAGTTAGTAAATTATTTAAAGAGAATAAAATAAATAATAAACTTATTAACACTGACTTGTTTTTATCAGAAAATTGTTTAAATGAGTATAAAGTTACTCCTCTATTTGGAAATAAATTTGAAGATAAAGGAATATGGAACAAAAATATATATGGATTAATATCAGATTGGATTGACACAGATAATATAAATGTAGAATATAATAATTATTGTATTGATGCATTAAATAAAGAACTGCAATGGTCTAGTTATATAAGTATTCAAAATTTAATCATTAATATGCCACGTAAAATATGTGATAATTATGCAAGATGTATCAATTCATATATTCATAATTACAACGGGGTTTCAATAATAGTAAAAATACCTTTAGTTAAAAAGAATTATGATAATAGGAATAATAATTGTTATGAAATTTCAGATGGGTGGAATCTATGGGCAAAATTTATCTCATACTGCAATTTTAACTTTTCTAATTTGAGTGTAGGAATAGAATTAGTTAATTTAAATGATATTGAAATAAATAATATAAATTTAGATATATGGAAATCAGAGCCTGTAAAATTGATAATTGTTCCTCTAGATGCATTTGTCAGTGACTCAAAAAATGGATATCCATATTTACCAAAAAAATTAAAAGATTTTTTAATATTTTTTTTTAGAAAAAATATAGATATTTTATTAATTGATAAAAATAATAGAGATTTTGATAGTATAGAAAAAAAAGAAGAATGTATTAATGGAAAATTTAATTCAAATTTCACATTTCTGAAATGTTGTATTTATTACTTAAAAAGGTTGTTTTTATCTATTGAGAATTTTGATAGGGAAGATTTATTTGATAATGCTTATTGGGATTATTTACAAATACCATTACAACCTTTAAAGGACAATTTGCCATCACAAACTTATGAAATATTTGAAAGAGATAAAATAAAATACGAACAATATCAAATAGCCATTTGCAAATATTTATCAGATGAATTAAAAAAAAAAAATAATAATAAAAAGTTCATAATTTTTGTGGTAGGAGCAGGCAGAGGGCCTCTTGTAGATTCAGCTCTATTAGCTCTTGAAAAAAATAAAATAACTAATTTTCAAATTTATGCAATAGAAAAAAATGAAAGTGCTTTTTTAGTGTTAGAAAATCGTTCTTTAAGTGATAAATGGAAAAATGTTAGTATAATTCATAGTGATATGAGATATTTAGATATAAACGAAAAAGCTGATTTAATTATTAGTGAATTATTAGGATCATTTGGTGATAATGAATTATTTCCTGAATGCTTAGATGGAGTACAAAAGTTTTTAAAAGATGGTGGAGTAAGTATACCAAAAAATTGTTTATCATATGTTGAACCTATTTCTTGCTCTCATTTATATCATAAATTAACTCAAAATAATTTTGCTGGAAGTAATGAAATCTTTTATGTTGTAAATTTATATTCATATTGTAATATTTCTGAGGAAAGGCCAAAAGAATGTTTCTATTTTGAAATACCCAATCTTGATATTAAAAAAGACAATACTCATAATAATCGATACAAAAATATTAATTTTAAAATAAAAACAGATTCATATTTGCATGGATTTTTATGCTATTTTAAAAGTCAATTATATGATGATATTTATATATCAATTGAACCAGGTTCTCATACTTCAAATTTACATAGTTGGTATCCACTTTTTATACCCATGAATAAAATTATATATTTAAAAAAAGACCAAAAATTATCTTTTAGTATTTGGAGATTAACTGACAATCATAAAATATGGTATGAATGGTGTATTAATGAGCCTATTACTACAAATATTCATAATTTAAATGCTCGTTATTTTTCTATAGGAAGATAATAGGAAAAAAAAAAAAAAGAAAAAAAGTACATGTATATTATAATTGTTTTTTAATAAATATTTTTAACCTTTTCATTTTAATATGTTATTTATGTTCATAATTTGTTAAAATTTTTGTTTCAATTTATTAATAGAAATAGAAGATTTATTATTTTTTTAGATAAATAAGATTTTAATTATTTTAAAAAATTTAATTAATAATTTTAAAATTAATTGTTTGTAACAATAAAGAAATTAATAAAATTTAATGTTTTTAATAAATTGAAGATTTTACTTAAAATATAGCTTATCATTACATTAATATATATTCTAATTTTTTTTTTTTTTTCCTTCCAAATTAAACATAATGTTTGTTTATATATACTTTTTGTTTTTAATACTCATCTATGATATGTTAATTTAATTTATTTCTTTTTATTTATTTTAATTATTTATTATTAATAGGTTGTATACATATATATATGTATTATGTTATTTATACACTTTTTTCTCTTTAAACTGATAAATGAATTTATATTAAATATAATTTTCATTTTTAATCTTTGTAACTTTAAATTATTGTAAATAAGTTATATAAGTATCTCAAATCAGAAATACATATATATATGATGATATTTTCGCTTTTAAAGTACATATATTATATTACTAAATATAAAACTTTTTGTCAAATAGTTCTTTATTTGATCTTCTATTAAAAAGCATGTACCATTTTTTTTTTAATACACATTTTTTTTTCTCCATAAATTTTTATTTAGTTTATTTTCTGCCTTTTCTATTACATTATCTACATTTTCATATGAAATTCTTTAATGAATTTAAATAACAATTTAATCAAAAATTTCTTTTTTTTTTTTTTAACAGTTGAGTTATGTTGCATTACAATTTACATTATGTTTTGAAGCATATTAACGTAAAATAAAAGAAAAGAAGCTATAACAAATAAAATAATAAAAAACTATTTATGTTTTTATATAAATACAAAAACTAAATTTTTTTAGTAATGTAGACCTAATAATCTTATATTTTTTTAACAAAATATATCATTTTTTTTTTTTTTTTTCTTAAATAAATATGATGCATTTAAAATTATATGCTTCTTTATTTTTGAAAATAGAAGTGTTCTATTTATAACATCTATTCAATTCTTTTTTTTAAAATTGAGATATATTATTTATTATTGTTAATCTTTTTTTTTTTTTGAAATTAATGTTATTAATTTATAAATGTAGATATAGTTAATATTAACAGTATTTCATCCTATTTTTTGCTTTTTTTTTTTTTTTTTTTTTTTTTTTTTTTTTTTTTTTTTTTTTTTTTTTTTTTTTTTTTTTTTTCTTCTTGTCATTTGTTTTTGTTCTTTAATGTATTATACATGCTAATATAACAAAAAGAATAATTTATAGTATTTTTTATTTTAAATTAGTTAAATACGATGAAAGATTTATAACATTAAAAGGCTAACGTTTCATGAATTTTCCTATATTATTAAAATATAATAAGTTTAATTAAATAATATAAAAATGGATTTACAATAAATAAAAAAGGATTAAATAAAATACTGATTATATTTAATAAATTTAAAAATGTATGACAAAAAAAATTATTTTGGTTTTTTATGTGTTTTTTTTTTTTTTTAGAGAATATTTTATTTGTTAAAAAATAAAAATAATATTTAAATATATGAAAGTGCATTTTTATAATAATTTATTTTAATTTATTTTTATTTTATTTTATATTATTTTTTACAATGCTATAATTTTTACATTTTTTTTTTTTTTTTTTAATTTTGCATAAAATTGTATGATGTAATTAAAAAAAAAAACATGAGAATATGAAACATTGATATTTAGATAAAATAAATGAAGGAAAAATAAAATTTTTTAAAAATTATTTGTTACATATAAAGAAAAAAATAATAGAACATATATGTATATATTTGTATATATGTAAATATATATATTTTTTTAAGAATTATTTTATACTTTTTAATGATAAGTAATTTATCTGTTTATTTCTTTTATAATTTTAAAGTTCAATTTTCCACATACAAAAAAATAAAAATATATATTAATGGATTTGGTAGGAAAAAAAAAAATAAAAAATTGAATTGCATATGCTTAAAAATTACATGTAATAAAATTAAAATAATACTTGTATGCATAAACATATGCATAATTTTAAAATTAATATTTAAAAAAAAAAAAGAAAGTATAAAGGATTTTTCTAAGAAGTATTAATTATATCTTTAGTTTTTTAATGAAATAAAGTTTTTATGTGTATAAATATTTTATTTTTATCACATTTTATTTTATTTTCCTTATTCTTGTCTTTTATAGGAAAACAAAATGGAATGGAATAAAAATTTTCAATCAAATAGCATATTTGTTTATAATTTTCCGAATGAATGGATGGAAAATGATTTAAAAAAAGTAAAAAAACAAAATAAGACAAAAAAAAAAAAAAATAAGTAAAATACATATATATATATATATATATATATATATATATATATATATATATATATGTATTTATATCAATAAAAAATTTTAATATAATTTTTTTTTTTTTTTTTTTTATATTTCTTTTTTTTATGAAGAATTTTATGATTTTTGGCACTATTAATAATATTATAATAGATAAAGATATAAACGTTTACGCTTTTATTCAATTTAATGAACCTGAATCTCCTCAAAAGGCCATTGAGGTTATGAATGGTAAAGAAATAAATGGAAAAATTTTGAAAGTAACTTCAAGAAAAGTAGTAGACGAATGCTTAGATATAAACACAGCAAAAATAGATTCACAACAAAAATCACAAGTAAAAAAATAATTTTTTTAAATGAATAATAATATAAATATATACTAATTTTATTATATATCATTTTATATTCACCTTTTTTCCTTTTTTATTTTTTTTTTTTTTTTAAGTATTCATATATTATATACAATAATTATATATAAATTTTTTTATTTTTAGTCAAGTAATGATAATAAAAAAACAACATTATTTGTTTTTTATCTTCCTCCTCATTGGAATGATCAAGATTTATATGATGTAAATGAGTGAAATATTTTTAAAAAAAATTAGTTAAAAAAAAAAATTTTATTAATATTTATTATATATTTATTTATTTTATTATTTTTTTTTTTTTTAAAGAAATTTAAAACATTTGGTAATTTAGAAAGTGCCACTGTTGCAAAAAAAAATGATAAAACGAGTAAGGGATACGGTTTTGTTGTATATACTGATCCACATAGTGCAGCATTAGCAATATCTAATATGAATAAAGTGGAAGTATATACCGGTAAAAGGCTTAAGGTAAGACTAAAAAAAAAAAAAAAAATTTAGATAATAATATAAATTTTTTTCATTTTAACGCTTTGTTTTACAATATTTTAATATTTTTAGGTTTTATTAAAATCTAATTCCAATGAAACTAATAAGAAAAAAATAAAACCGGGATGTACAATTTTTGTTTTTTATTTACCAAATGACTGGAGCGACAAGGACTTGAAAAGAGTAAACACAAAAGAAAGATTAAATTTAAAATAAAATAACATACAACAAATAAAGCATAATAAACGAAATATAAATCTATATTATAATAAAGATATAATAAATAAAAATTAGAAAAATATTTATATTATTAATTTTTTTTTTTTTTTTTTTTTTTTTTTTTTGTATGTGTAGCATTTTTCTCATTATGGAAATATAATTGGGGCTACAATAAAAAGGGAGACAAACGGAAAAAGCAGAGGATATGGATTTATAAATTTCGAGAATCAGCAAAGTGCAATTAATGCTGTTGCAGGTATGAATGGCTTTAATGCAGGAAATAAATACTTAAAAGTTTCTATAAAAAAGGGAGAAGAACAGTAAGTATTAAATAAGTGAATTCAATTAAAATTATTTTATTTTTATAATATATATATATATATATATTTTTTTTTTTTTTTATGATATTTTTAGGTATTTAGCACCTCAGTATTTAAATATAGATCGAATTCCTAATAATGTAATATTAAGAAAAAAATAAAAAATATATATTTATTATTTTTGTTCATATTTTAATAAATTATAATGATAATTTTATTTAATTTTATTTCTTCTTTTTTATATTAATAACCATTTGAATATATATATTTGGCACATTTATATTTCTTTACTTTATAGTCTTACACTTCTCCACCACCACCACCTCCTCCTATATCATGCCATGGAAATGATTCATCAAATTTTGGGAATAATGAAATGTATCCCATTCAAAATACTATACCAAATAATAGATTTAATTCGCGTGTTTCAACTAACGATATTCATCAATCTTTTATTAATACGCAATATGGCCACTTTCCTTATAACTTTTTTAAAAATAATGAACAAGGGCCTTATATTCAGAGAACTTATAACAAAACATATAACATGGGGAAAACATAGATTATTTATTTAAATATATTCAAAAATGAATTAAAGTATTTACTTTTAGAGGTATATATGTGATAAAATTTATATACTTTTAACATTATTAAAGAAAAAATTTTTAAAAGAAATACATTTTATATATAGTCTATATTTTATATTTTCAAAATTTTTCTTACAACACATTTCCATATGATAATAATATAAAGATTTAAGAAAATTTTATGTATATATTTAAGATATATTTTGAATTACTTTTTAAATTAACTTAATGAAATTTACATTTATTTCAATTTTTTATGTTTCAAGAAAAAGCTTTTAAATTATAAAAAAATTTTTTTTTAAATATATATATATATATATTTATATATATATGCATATTTAATTTTTTTTTTTTTTTTTTTTTTGAAGAAAAAAAATAAAATATGGCAAAAACAATAATAAATATAAATATTTTATTTGGGTTTATTTTTAATAAAATATCTTTCCTTTTTATGTTTTGTATATATATAATATATATAAAATATCCTATATTCATTTTTATTTTTTTAAAAATTAATATTTTATAAAATGGATGGCTAATTTCAAATCTAAAAATATTATAATAATAATTTTAATAACTTATTTGGATATTTTATGTTTTAAAATTAATTAAAGAAATGATAATTTCGATGAACTTCTATTAAATTTGTTTTAAAATGGTAGCCAAAAGAAGTATTCATTCAAATAATATGTAATGCTAATTAGAAGTATATCTCTTCTTATGAAATATAAATTTATAATTAAAAGTTGTTAACTGATAAAATATTCATTTATATATTTAAGTAAAAATCATTTTATAATGTCTTCCTTGTTTACACTTTTTATATAATGACATTTTAAAAAAAATAAGAAAAAACTTTAAATTTTATTCTTTTTTATTTTAAAAATAATTATGAATTCCTATAAATTTCATATTATTTAGAATAAATATTCGTTTTGAAAAATTAAGTACATGTAACTTTAATTTTTTTTTTTTTTTATATTATAAATATTTTTTCAAATCTTAGACCCCCAAGTTTAATAAGTTTATTTTTTTGTTTAATTATTAACATTTTTCTTTTAAATAAAATAAATAAAAATATATATGAAAAAACTATAGGAAATTATATAAAATGATATGGTGTATTTAAAATTTTTTTTTCTTTTATAATATTTATATATATATATATATATATATATATATATATATATATTTATATATATATTTACGAAAAATTAAGTTTTTAAAATATATAACTAATTTTTTATAAGATATGTATATATTTATAAAAATAAATACAAATTATAAATTTTTAAATCTAAAATATTCTTTCGATAAAAAAAAAAAATAATTACTCAATAAAAATTTTTTTAAAGTTTTGATCCACATTTTTTGTGTAATCATTTGCTTTTTCCTTGCTTGTTATAATAGCAATATTTTTTTCAAATTCATTAACTTTTTTTTCTAACAAATCTGCAAATCTATAAAAATCCTCTTTTTTAGTGTTCATAATGCGATTTCTAAATTCAATTCTATCTTCTTCTGTCTCATTTGAGACAATCCTTAAAAAGGATAGTTTGCTAAGTTCAATTCCTCTTCGTGGTCTATCAATAGTTCCTATAGAATTAATTATATATCTCAAAAGATCTTTTTCAGTCATACTATCTGCCATTTTTCTTAACCCTTGAGCTGATTCTCTAAATGTATTTAAAGTCTTTTCTAAATTGGGATCTCTAGCTGATAAATATACTAAAACACCATCATAATCAATATCAGCATAAACTCCATATGCACCATTTAATCCTCTTACAGTATCCCATAGATAAGAATTTTTTAAGGCTGCTACTACTACAGTAAATGCTGGATCAAGGTATTCTCCTTCATTGAATAAAATACCTGACATTGAAACAGAATTTACAAAAGTTGGTAAAACAAAAAATTCTTTTTTTTCTTGTTCTCCATCTAATAATTTATTCTGTTTAATTTCATCATTCCATCCACTATAATTTTCATTATTTAAATTATTTTCTTCAAAGTATGATAATAATTTTTTAAAAGAATATTTTGATTTATTAAACAAATAGTCTAATGCTGCTGAATCAGAAGTTACATTTATTATTAAATTATTTATGTTAAATATTTTGCTTCTAATTCTATTTAATATTTTTTCGAGAGTTGGGAAATCATTTTCTGCTAATTTGATTTGTTCTTGTAACTTTAAATAGTTTCCATAACCATGTATCAAATTATGAGCAAAATGTTTAGAATTTAAATGTGATTTTATATATTTCAGTAATATAGAATATCCTCTCTCACTAAATGTAGTTTTCATTTTATTAACTTTTCTTTTTAAAATTTCTAATATTTTTTTTTGGTTTGAAAAATCGGATTCCTTTAATGCTTCCAAAGCAATATCTAACGCTTCAGTACATTTATGACTTAAAAAATGCAACTCTAAATTAAATAATGCACATGCATTATATTTATTTGTTACATTTAAATGATCATCTGTTGAATATAAAGCAACATCTGCCAACATATTTCCAATATTTTTTTCTCTTAAAACTACAAATTCTTCAGATGATCTCTTACTTGTTCTATTTTCAAGTATTAATGTTTTAAATAAATTCAAATAACTTAACTCTTCAAGAGTTAAATTATCTAAGGAAAATGCAAATTGAATATATAATATTCCACTTGTGGGCATTTCGTGTAATAACATAGGCACATCCCCTTCATTGTACATAACTCTTTCCTTTATATCTAATTCATCTATTGGTTTTTTTAAAATGTACTTTTTTTTAAAATAATCCATATTTTGGATTAATGTATCTTCATTTTCCTTAATTTTTAAATATTGCTCCATATCATTTTCTTTTTCTAAGTTAGAAAAATACACATTCACAGGTATCTCTAATGTTTTCTTATTTAAATCTGATATACTTATTATAGGAAATTTACTTAAATGTTCTGGTGTTTCCTCTGCATTTTTGTATTTACTTAATTCTTCAAAATTTTTAATAACACCTTCTTTTTCTTCTTCTGTGAAATTGTCAATTCTATTTTTCAATGACTGTTTCTCCATATTCTCTTGTTCAAATCCGTAATTTTCATCACCTTTAAGCAAAATAACTGCGCGGTGATCATTATTTATAAAATATTTTTCCACATATTTTTCTAAAAATTTGGGTTCAGTTTTTATTTTGTTTTTAATTATATTTATGTATTTTTCAAATTCAAATAATCTCAAGGGATCTCTATTATAATTTAATTGTGATACCATTTCAAAAATTATGTCTATACTTTTTGATGTTTTTAAATTAGTCTCTTTTAAAACAAATTCTATATTGTTTATTGCTGCCTCTACAGCTGATTCATTAAAACCTTCTTCAGTAACTTTTTTCAAAGCTTTTAAAACAATATCTTCAACTTCATAATGAACTTTGTCTATGCTAATATTTTGTAAATTATTTTTTTTTATTCCTTTTAATCCTATACTAAAAACAAATTGAATTAGATTATCATTCAATCCCCTATCAATAACACTATTTCCTAAACCACTCTTGGTTAAAGCTTTATATAAAACACTTTCAGGAGTATGAACTAATAAATTGTTTATTATTAACAAAGCAAAGTAATCAATAGGAGATTCTAAACTTACTTCTGCATTATCATCTTTACCTTTTTTAGGATTTAAAAGCCACGAAACTGAAACTAAATTTTCTTTATCTTCAGAATGATCTCCAAATTTTTTTTCAACATAAAATGGCCCTTTTTTATATTCTTGATATTTTACATTGTCTATTTTATCATCTCTGTAATTACTTAAATCAAGTTTATTCAAATAATCATCAACGAAATTCAATAATTCAGTTGGATTATTTTTGCTAAAAAACATTACTTTTATTTTTTTAGGATTATAATTTTTGTAATAAAATTCTTTAAATTCTTCGTATGTTAAATTTGGAATTTCCTTTGGATCACCACCACTATTATTAGAATGAACATTATCTGGAAACATATACTTCATTTCTTCATAATATAAATCTTCTAATGGGCTACTAAATGCTCCTTTCATCTCGTTGTAAACTATACCATTATATGATACTTTATAATCTTTAATTTTAGGAATGTCATCATTTTTTTCTTCTTCCTTTAATTTTTCAACTTCATACGTCCATCCTTCTGTTTGAAAAATATATTTATTCTCAAGTACATTTGGTTGAAATACACTATCCATATAAACACCCATAATGTTAAAAAAATCGCGATTATTCATAGAACCTGCCATATATACAGTTCTATCATTAAATGTATAAGCATTTAAATGAGTATGTAAGGAACCTTTTTCCAACAAAACAAAAGAATTTTTATAATTATAATTTTTTGAACCTGATAAAACAGAATGTTCTAATATATGTGGAATTCCTTTTCCAGTATATGTTAAGGTTTTAACGTAAAAAGCAAAAGCTTGTTCAACGTCTAATGGGTCATTTGTTCCAAGTGCTATAACTTGAGTTTTTAATTTTTTATGTTCATAAACAGTATAAGTCATTTTAAAATTATCACTATATCTTTTTTCAACAATATTATAACTATTATGCTCCGGGGATTTTTCAAGTGTCCATTCTGGTTTTTTACTCATGATTGCTCTAAATGAATGTAAATTACTATTTAATGAGTAAATGAAACTATTTGCAAAAACATTATAACTTTTTTTTTCACCTTTGCATAAAATATTATGAACACAATTTGTGATTATATTTATATATCCAAATACTTTCATTAATTTCATTTATCTAATTTATTTTTATTTTTATTTTTATTTTTTTAAAAAGGAAAATAAAATATTCTCACAAAATATTTTTAATTTGGTATTTCTACTCATAAAATTTTATGTGTATATTAGTATGTGGGAATGTAACGTAAATACACTTGGATGCATATTTTTTAACAAATTTTACTCTTTTATTTTATCCTTTAAAATTTTTAATTTTTATATTAATTTTTTTTTTTTTTTTTTTTTTTTATTTTGAGTTAATTTTTTTTTTTATATACAAGTTTTTTTTTTTATTGCATGTTAATTGTTTTTCCTAGCATTGTAAGCTTTTTTTTTTTTTTTTATGCATGCCCATTAATTTTTTATTTCTTCAATTAATGCATCATATATATATATATATATATATACATATCTACATATCTATATATATATATATATATACATATGTAGATATATATTATTGTAAAGTATTTTCTTTTAAATTTTAAGAGGAAAAAAATAACATAGATTCTATTTTGTATATAATGTAGAATTTTTAAAAAATATTAAGAACATAAAATTATTTTAATTTTAATAAAGTCCTAAATGAAAATATACACTTACATAATAATTTTCAATGTACATTAAAAAAAATGAGATTATTTTTAATATAATGGATTTCATTTAAAAAAATGGAAAATAGCAAAGCAAATTAAAAAGTAGTATATTATTTTATTATAAATTCTCTATATTATAAAGGGTATTTTTTTTTTCATTTTTTTATATTAATTTTACGTAGATAAATTAAAGAAGTATTTTAAGATATAAAATCTTATTTAAAATATAATTATTACTTATTTTATTAAAAATCTTGAGGTAAAATGATATTATCATACCATAAAGAAAAATAATTATGTAAAGTATCCAATAAAAAATAAACCAATATATGAAATTTTTTCAAATATATTTTTTGTAAATTGAAAGTTTTTTAAAGTTCACATTCATAAAGATGTTATTTCTTAGATGAACATAAAACTAAAAAAAATTAGTAATTTGGTAATTTTTTTTTTTATTTTATCATTTGTTTTATATTTAATATTACAACTTTTCTAAATATTACGATGTAATTATATTCTTGTTATACCACTTAAATTTTAATATATCATCTATATCTTAGTAGGAATTTTATTTGATTTATAATTACATTTCTCTTTTGAATAAATCTTTAATTTTTTAAAACATGAATGTAGGATTTTGTACTATATTATTTTTTCAGTTCTTTAATCTCATTAGAATTATAAATTATATATTTATGAAAATGTTTTTACTATCAGAATATACTTATTACCAATTATTATTAGTATAACATTTTCCTATCTCATTGTTTTTTTATTTTAATAACACATTTTAATTTATAATATCAATAAGGTAGGTAACTTTTGTATTTTTATCATAATATATATTTATCTTTTTATTTCTACATGTACTAAGAATATTTTTATCGAAAAAATAAAAATTAATAATTGGTAAAATGAAAATTTTAAAAGAAGAGATGTGTAAAAAAATCAACATAAATGTCAAAATTATTATTTGAATAAAAAAATTGAAATATTTTATTTTTTCACAATCAATAATTTTTAAGTATGAGAAGTATATCAGAAATTTAAATGAATAAAATTTGAAAAAAAAAAAAAAAATAGATACCAAATTTTTTATAAAATATAAAAGTGAAAAAATCAAAATAAAAGATTGTTAGAAGTAAAAGGAAAATTCACAAAAAAAAAGTTTGCAATAGAAAATTTTTGTAAAAAAAATATATCTAAGATATTATTAATATTGTATTAATATGTATTAATAATAGAAAAATTCATTTAAAAAGTCATTAGTAACTTTTTTTTTTCTCTCCTTTAGACATATGAACAATATTCAATATTCAAAGCTATCATAAATAAAAAATTGGGTAAAATCTTAATTTTTACATGTGAAAAAGGTTTAAAAAGAAAATATATATATATATATATATTAGAATATTATTGAAAACTTCACGCAAATTTTCATACTAACAAAAAATTATAATGTCAATTAGAATATACTAGTAATGTATACTCACACAGAACCCAATATATATACTTTTTGTTTTTAACTTTTGCTTCTCGTAATTTATTTTGTTTTCATATAATTGACTTATTTTAATATAATTTGTATGTTAATATTTCTATTACACATACTTTTAAAATAAAAATAATAAAAATTCCTTGTAATTTTTTATAGAATCTCATTCAATATACTTTTTTATTTATAATATTCTTGGAATTTTTAAATTATTAAATAACATATAATTAACTATAATGAAAAAACTTTAAAAATGAATAAAATTCTAATGAATAAAATTCTAATGAATAAAATTCTAATGAATAAAAAATAGTATAACATTAAATTTAAGGTGTTATTTCATTATTAATGAAAGAATATATATTGAATTGTAAAAAAAAAAAAAAAAAAAAAAATATACATTTGATAATTTATTATCTTCTCGTGATAAAAAAGTTTAAAATTATTCAATTTTTAAAAATATGTTAATATGATGTAATATATTATTTAAATTATACTACCATGTATACCATATATAAGGATAAATGTTTATATAAGGACTTATGCTTCATTTGTGTATCTTATTAAATATACATATTTATCTTTCTTAAATTTTTTTTTTTTTTTTTCAAATAAATGAAAAAGATATGAATATGTAGACTATTTTTTTATACCTTTATATGAAAATATTATACTAAAAGAGATAGTTTCATATGAAATATAAAAAATATACTTAATAAAATACAGAATATTAAAAAGAAAAAAACTAAATAAGAGTTAATTTTTATGTTCTATATTTTTTATATGTATTAAAATTTCACATGACAAAATAATTTATATGAATAATTTAACATATATTTCTTATAATTAGACATTATTTAAAAGTAAAACATATAGAAAAAAAGAAAATAAATTTGAATTAAGCAATAGTAATTTTGTTTTTAAATTAACATATTTTTTTTTCTATATATTTGATCATATTTAAATGTAAATATAAATATAAATTTTGTAAAAAATTTAATAAATATATATATATATATTTATAAATATATATATATGTATATATCTTTTTTTAATCTTATAATTTTACCAATTAAGTTCATATATTAAAAGAAGTATGCAAAAAATGAAAAAAACAAATATTTTATATTTCAGAAAAAAATCATTTAATTCATACTAATTTATATGTTGTATTTCTTATATATTTAATATTTATAAATTTTTTATTCTAAATTTCAATATTTTTTTTTTATCTATTTTACCTTAAAAATGAAAATTTTTAAACCTATGCACAATATGCTAAAAATAGAAGCAAAAAAAAAAAAAAAAAAAAAAATTTATTTAAATTTTTAAAGCCTAAGAGCTATTAAATATAAATATTTTTTTTTTTTTCATGAATATTAACATTGAAAAGTTATATTTAATAAAAAAAAAAAATAGATAATCTTAATTAAATTTTTTTTGTTGTTTTAGTGGGAAGGGTTTATTATTAAAAATACTTTATAATAATTTTTATTGTTAATTTGTGAGCTATTTTTCGTTTTCTTTTTTTCCCTTTTTTCTTTCTTTTTTTTAAATATTATTATAAAAATTTTTGGAATTTGTATATTTATATAAATGAAAATTTTATAATTTTCATTATATGTATAAAGGAATAACACTATAATTTTTTTTTTTTTTTTTTATAATAAAAAAAAAAATTACACTACTTTTTAAGTTAATAAAAAATTACTAAATATTAAACTAGTGAAAATATTGTTTTATTCATTTTTTCAAATTTTTAAAAAATAAAAAATTTGTCTTTTTTATTATTTATTTTTTTTTTTTAATAAATAGTATTGTTTTTTAAATGATATTACATATATAAAGTAATCAAATATTTCAATATATATATATATATATATATTTTTATCTTTAATTATGTTTTCTTTTTTAATTTATTTTTTTTTTTGTGTGGAAACAGCCATTGATGAAAATATTCTGCATATAATTAAATGAACATATTTTTTGAATTAAAAATATTTCAAAAAAAAATAGATAAAGAAACAAAAATAAGAAAAATATAATTAACTATTTGAAAAGAAGTAAATATTCAGATAAACATATAGTAACAATGTCTTACAATGTTTACAATACTAATATGGCTGATTGGTAATAATGATTTATTTTTATATTTTTTTATTATTTCTTTTATATATATAGTTTAAATAAATTAAAATTATTATGAAAAATTGTAATATATATATATGTATATATATGTATATATATTTATTTTTTTTTTATAGCTTAAATAAACTTAGAGTATATGATCTTAATCAATTATGTAGAAAATTTTTACTACCTCAGCATGGTAAAAAAGTTGCCATAGTAGAACGAATTTTAGAATATATAACAGATGTTGAAAGAGAAGAACAAATATATGAATTTATTTTAGAAACTAGGCCATCCATATTTGAATTAATAAATGGAAGAACTAATACTAATACTACTATAACTACTACTACTACTAATAATAATAATAATAATAATTTCACTTACTCAAACAATGAAACCTTTTCATTAAAAAAAAACTCTTCATCAAATATAAGAAAGGGAAAAGGTAATTTAAAACATTTAAAAAAAAAAAAAAAAACAAAAAAAAATTTTGATATATTTTTTATATAATATTTGTAAATATATTTTTTTTTTTTTTTTTTCTTTTTTGAATATAATTTACAATAATTCATTTATGTATATATATATATTTTTTTTTTCTTTATATATTTTAGTGAAAATATATCAAGAAGATAATGATTTTTCTTCCTGTGTTTGTGGAGGGATGATAAGAAACATCAGTAATAAAAATTGTGTAGTAAAATGTATTGAATGCAATAAATTGCAGCATGTTAGTTGTTACTTACAAAATTCTTATATAAATAAAGATTTAGAAAACTACAAAATATTATGTGTAGTTTGCCGTCTAAGGGATATTGATCCTTTTTATCCTTTGAAAAAAGTGTTATGGATGAAAAATTTAAATGTCAATTCAGAAAAATTAATAGTTAATGCTGGTGATATTAAACATTGGAAAAATGAAAACAAAGAAGTTATCATATTTTGTATAAATATTGATAAACAAAATTTAAGTAATGTACCATTAAAACAGGAGTGGCCTAAAACTTTTATTTTAAAAGTTAATGGAAATATAATAGAAAAAATATATGAACCTTCATGGGAACATAAGAGAAGAGATAATCCTTTAAAAATTACCCATACATTAAAAGCAGGAAATAATAATATAGATATAAATATTACTAATTATGATATTCCTAAATTATATGTAGTTGCATTTTTATTATGCAAAATTGAAACAGAAAAAAATATAATTGAAAATGTTATATTAAAAAGTTCCTTAAATTTTAAGGATGCAAAACAAAGAATAGTAAATATTTTATCTACAAAACATGATGATGATGAAGTTATGTGTATGGAAATTAATAGAAAAGTTAGTTTAAATTGCCCTTTTTCTTTAGATAGAATTTTAATTCCATGTAGGGGTATCAAATGTTGTCATATACAATGTTTTGATTTAAAATCATTCATCGATGTAACTAAAAAAACAAAAGCTTTTAATAATAGATGGAAATGCCCTATTTGTTCCTTATATTTACGACCTAAAGATTTAGTTATTGATACATTTATTACGTATGTTTTATCTCAAGTCCCTAAAGACATTAAAGAAATTGAATTAAGTAAAAATGGAGAAATAATTTTAAATCAAGGAAATTATGTTGAAGAAAAAAATATTAAACAATTAGATGATATTGAATCTTTTAATATTAATAAAAACAAAATAGAAGTAAAAACAGAATATAATATAGGTAACATGAAAAATGCACATATTTATGAATGTAAAGATATTATATGTAGAATCATTAAATATATATTTATTGATACATTATTTGTAATTATTTACACTTTTACACATATAATTTTTATTTTGTATACATATATATGTTTTTATATATTTTTAAAGTAGATAATTGTACAATGTGTAAGGGAACTAAAGATAATTTTTACAATACAAATGAAATCATTGTTTTAGATTCTGATCAAGAAAACAATAATTACAATGTATATGAAAAATATACCACAGAAAAAAGTCATATCATACAAGGTATTCTATATATAACCTAAATAATTTAGATTAAAATATATATATATATATATATATATATATATATATATATATATATATATATATATGTATTATTAAAGAACAAAATTAGAATTATAAGCTAATATAAATATTTATGTAAATAATTATATTCATTTCATATCATATTTTTTTAGAATTTAAAAATCAATAAACATATTTTAAATAAAAAGACAAAAAATTATGTAAAATATGAAAAAAAAAAAAAAAAAAAAAAAAAAAAAAGGATAAATAAATATATATAGGAGAGAAGAACATAAGGAAAAAAAAAGAAGATTTTTATTATTTTATTGAAAAATTTTATTCATTACAAATAATTTTCAATTGTATAATATATATATGTATATAATTATATATTTTTATATAAATGAAATTATATATTATTTAATGTATAGCTTGAAATGTTTATTTTGTTACAAGATATATTATCATACCTTTTATATTTATTTTATTTTTTATAGTATTCCATTCCATTATGTTATATTTAGTTATATATTCGTTTTAATTTATGACCTTGATATATTTTATGTATTCATAAAATATAAAGAATAAATGAATATTTGAAAAATATTTTAACATAAAATTATATGTATATATCTATATATATATAAATATTTTTATTTATTCATTTATTTTTTTAATTTAGTTTTTATTACAGATATATATTAATTTTTATATTTTACATTGTACTATTAAATGACCTTTATATAGATAAATAATCATTGAAATTTTTAGTTTTTACAATTTATTTTATTTTTATTAAACATAATTTTATTCTTTCAATAGAATTTTGCTTTTTTTTTTTTTTTTTTTTTTTTTTTTTTGTTATATATATATGATATTTTAATCATTAATTATTATAAATACATACTTTGTGTCTATATTGTTATAATGTTTAACCTAGTTAGCAAGTCATATAAGCAGGAATGATTTTTAATTGTAAATATTAATTTTTTTTTAAAAAAAAATTTTTGTAATTGTTGTTAAATTTTATTAGTTAATAATGTAATATTTCTTTTTTGTTAATATATGTATATATAAAATGATTTTTTTTTCACTATTTTATCAGGAGACCAAGAAGTTATATATATATCAGATAGTGATGAGGATGATAACTGTGAATGCAATGCTTATAATAATGACAGTAAAATAAATGAAAAGAATTCTTCGTTTTTAATTGGAATGAAGAATTATGAAAATAATAAAAATGTAAATGAATTTATAATAAGAAATATTAATGATTTAGGTAAGAAAAATACTATTTCTAATTCTCAAATATTTTTTAATGATATGGTTTCAGACGTTTTAAATGATTTTAATAAAATTCATATAAAGACAAATTCATCTATCATTAATGATTATCAAAACATTAAAAAAAAAAGAGTGATGGAAATTAATAATAATAATATTTATAATGATTCTGTTATTGGTTTTTATGATAAAACACATAACTTATCTAAAGATCTTCTTTATTATCTAAATTCTGACATAAATCCTTTGGGAGTTAAGCCAATTAATGATTATATAGATTACTGTAAAGCTTTAGATGAAAATAAAATAATTTTATATGATAATGTTAAAAAGAAAAACTCTGACATTTATAACAATGAAGAGAACAACAATTTAATTTCATTTAATAAAGATAATCAGCAAACATTTTCATTTAACCCTTTAAAAAAGAAAGAAAAAAAAATTTCAATAATTGAAAATACTAAAGAACCTTTTAATGAAGAAGAAACTTCTATGAATAATAAAATTATTATTAATGATAACAAAAATTTTTATTTAAAATATGAAGAATATTCTTCTTTAAATGAGAATAACAAAGACAAATTATTAAATGTAGAAACAGCAAATTACAATAATTATGAAGTAAATGAAGGATTAAATAATCAACCTAAAGATTTATTTTGTGATAAAAATGATAAAAATAGTAACAAAAATTATAAGAAAACGATTAGCTTTTCAAGTAAAAAAAGAAAATATGATACTATTCATAACAATTTTAACTATTCAATGATAAAATACAAAAATGGGAACAACAAAAATAAGCATGTAGCTGAAATTAAAAAAAATAAACATAAAAAAAATAATTACAAGGAAAAATTTGACAAGAATAATAACAATGAACAACATAATAAAATCTATAACCAAAATTATAATAAAGAAAATAAAAATAACAAAAATAATAATAAAAATAATTCCAATGATATTGGTAATGATTATATGAATTGTCAAAGAGATAACCATAGAGGAGATGATGATTATAATAATAATAATAAGAATAATAATAATGTTGATTATAATAATAATAATGATAATAATAATAATATTAATAATAATAATAATGATAATAATAATTATGACAATGATAATAACGATCACATCATTATGGATAATAATGGCAATAATAATAATAATAATAGTAATGATGATGATAATAATAATATTAATAATAATAATAATAATAATGATAATAATTATAATAATCATATTAAAAATGATATTAATAATAATGCTAACATTAATATGAATGATAAAAACAATGATAATAACGATCATATCAATATGGATAATAATGGCAATAATAATAATAATGACTATGATGATGATAATAATAATGATGATGATGATGATAATAATAATAATAATAATGATGATGATAATAATAATAATGATGATGATAATAATAATAATGATGATGATAATAGTAATAATGATGATGATAATAATAATAATAATGATGACGATAATAATAATAATAATAATGATGATAATAGTAATAATGATGATGATAATAATAATAATAATGACAATAATAATAATAATAGTAATGATGGCGATAATAATAATAATGATAATAATAATCATAGTAAAAATGATGATGATCATAATAATAATGATAATAATAATAATAGTAATGATAATAATAGTAATGATAATAATAATAATGATAATAATAATCATAGTAAAAATGATAATAATAATAATAATGATTATAATAATAATAATGATGATGATAATAATAATAATAATTGCATTAAAGAACAAACAAAACAAATATATCAATCATTAAATGTTTACAAAAAAAAAAATCATGTATATAATATGAAAAAGGATACTTATATAAATTTAAATCAAATGGATTTTTTAGATTATGGGAGAGAAGAAAGAAATAAAAATATAAAAGAAAAATTTCACGAAAAAGTAGAAAGTAGATATAAAGAAGAAATAGAGGAAGAAATTGATGAACAAATGAAAATTAATGAGAATGTTCAAATTAAAAATAACAAGCAAATGGAGAATAAAATAAGTAATATAAAAGAAACAAAAACAAATGAAAAAGTAGAGGAAAAAACTAATGAACAAAATAAATATAACTCAACGAAAATTTTTAAAAATTACAATAATTTATCAATTGAAATATTAGAAAATATAAAAAATATGCATAACAAAGTGGAGTCAGGAAATAGTGAAAATAATTCAGTTAGTTCAAAAAGTTTCGATGTTAATGATAAATTTTGTTATGATTTATTTAAATTAAAGAAAAAAATGAAAATTTATGATTCACAATTAAGTGATTTAAAGCTAAGTGAATTGGAGTTAATCAAAAAAAATTCCTATTTTATATCATCCAGTGATTTATTTCACAAAAAAATGAATAAGGATTATAAAAATAACATATTTAAAGGAAAATGTAACATAAATGGTAATCATGAAATTTTAAATAAAATTAAAATTGATAATTTTGTAAATAGCTTAAAAGAATTATATAATTTGGATGATCAAAATATATTTTTTAATGGAAATTATGATGGCCTCCCATCATCTATTTATATGAACATGGATGCCAATAATTTAAATGAATATAATAAGGAAAGTGTAATTACCAACAGTATAAATAATGAAAGCACTGATACTAATATATGTATAGATAATACTAATAAATATGAGGATTCTAATAGTACAAAAGAAAAAAAAGAATTTATTAGTAATATTAACATATTAAATGATGAATCTTTATTATTAGAAAAAGATAAAAAATTTAATATATTTTTAATAGAGCAAAAAAATATGAATAATAGAAGGATATATCACAATGATGAAACTCTATTAACTTTAAGTGATTTTAATAACACAAATGATAATTTATGTGAGCAAAAGAACATTTCTGATATGTGTGATTTTAATATGTTAGGTAATTGCTATTCTAATACTTCAACAGATACAAGTTTTTTTGATTGCAAAAGTTCTAATTCGGAATGCAATAATGTTCTAGTTAACAACACATTAAAAAACCCAAACATATTTGATAAAAATATAGAAAAATTTAAAAATAATTCAAACATAGTTAATTGTGATTATATTAATAAAAGTCCACAATTTTTTAAATTTAAAAATATAGAAAATAAATTACCAGAAGAATTATTTAACGATAAATTTTTTACTGAATCTTTCATTAAATTTTCTGGAAACAAAAAAGTTTGATTCCTAATTCTTTCTTAAATAAATATATAACTATACAAAAAATTAAAAAAAAAGATACCATAATTTTATTTCACCTACAAGGATTAAAGTAATCTTGATTATAGAAATTATTTGAATGGTGAAAGTTTTTTTTTTTTTTTTTTTTTTTTTTTTTACTTTAAAATAATGTTTTAAAAAAAAAAAAAAAAAAAAAAAAGAAAAATGATTTTAATTCATATAATTTTAAATGTGATACCAAAAAATATGCCTTATTTTATGAATCCATAAATATGTGAAGGAATGGACAAACATGTTAAAAAATGTATCTTTTTAAATTTCAAGTAATAATAGACTCTTTTATAATTTTCTTCAAAATTAAGGGAATGCAATTTTCATAAATATGTAAATATATAGAGAGAGGAAATATAACATAAAAATGCTTTTTTTTTTTTTTTTTTTTTTTTTTTTTTTTATTAGTTTCTTATGTATATATTTTTATTTTTTATGGGATTTTTAAATATTTATTCGTAATTTTTTAAAATAATTAAATACATATTTACCTAAAGCTTTTTCTTTTTTTTGTAAATTATACATATAAATAAAAAGTATTGTAAGAAAATTTTGAACATTTTTAATATTTATTTTTATTTATATAAAACATTTTTTATAAAGCTAAACAAAAATGAATTC
Organism: Plasmodium gallinaceum; assembly: GCF_900005855.1. Lineage (NCBI taxonomy): Eukaryota > Apicomplexa > Aconoidasida > Haemosporida > Plasmodiidae > Plasmodium > Plasmodium gallinaceum. Next base: position 1,539,604 of record NW_021628225.1, on the reverse strand, counting down.
ATTCACATATATTTATAAAATTAAAATTTAAATTTATTATAAAATGTGCCATCTGTTATATCCGTAAGTTTTTATATTCATGTTTTCATTATATTGTCTTTATATATATACAGTATTTAAATTTATTTTTATATTTTTAATTTTCCTTATATAATAATTTATTTTTATTTTTTCCTAATTTTATTATTTTCAAAGTTTTTACTTCGTTGTTAATATAATATAAAATTCCGCTGTATTTCGTTTTATTATCTTCTGCCTTCTATTTTATATCTTGTTTTATGTGTTTTTTTTTTTTTTTTTTTTTTTTTTTTTTTTTTTTTTTTTTTTTTTTTTTTTTTTGAATTAAACACTGAAAGTATATAAAAACAATGAATACATAAGAATATTCAGTAAAATTAAATTACGAATGATTTTTAATAAAATAAAATTTTCTTTTCTTTTTTTTTAAACTTAAACTATTTTCAATTATTTTCTTAATTATAAAAAAAAAAAAAAAAAGAAAATTTTTAATTTTAATATGTATGCACTTTGAAAAGATTTTATGAAGTCTTTAATAAAAAGAATGCAAGATTAATTTAAATGAACTATAATATTTATATTTAAAAAAAAGTTCTTAGTATTTATTTTATTCGAAGAAAATAAAAACATGATTTATTAAATGAATAGATAAAAACTCTTTCCTTTCATTAATGTGTAATAATATTTTTATTTTTTAATATTTTCCATAAAAGTGTATATTTTTTAATTAAAAAATTTAATGAAAAATATAAACATATAAATGATATTCTTTTATATGTCTTTTTTCCATGGAAAATAATATTTTTTTTTTTTTTTTTTTTTATTTACCAAAAGATATTAAATCACGTCTCTCTTTTTCTTTGCGCAATTGTAATAATGTTTCATAATCTAATATTTTTTGATCATAATCTTCTTCATAATTTTTGTCTTCAATAACATATAACTTTATATCTTTATCATTTATATATATTGTTTTATAATACCAAAAATTTAATTTCCTAATGAAATAAAAGTTAAATTTAAAATGATATTAGTAATGTTCATTAATAAATTTATAAATTAGTTAAATATAAATATATATATATTATACATATATATGTGTTAATAATATATTTAAATGAAATATTTCCTTATGTATATTTTCATAAATTTTATAATTTTATATTTAAATTAACATATAAAAACTTACGCTTGTGGTTCATTTTCTAAGAAAAATGACTTGAATTGTTCAGAACAAATAATTTCTCCTGGTATTCCATTAGATTCAATTTTATTAGCTATTAATACATCTAATCCCCACATATCATATCTTAATCGAACAGATCCTATTATACCACCAACACATGAACCATAATGTAATCCTATTCTCATATTAAAATCATGCTTATTGAATTGTATTTTAATAGTATTAATATTATGTAAAATAAGTTTAGCCAATTTAAAAATATTTAATATTCCTTCAACAGCTTCACTTTCATCAGTTATAGATGAATTAGGCTGACTTGTAGCAACATAAGCATCTCCAATAGTAAAAAGTTTGTATAAACCTAGTTTAATTGTATCTTTGTCAATTTTAGAAATTAGTTTTTGTAATAATTTTAAAACGTCTTTAGGACCAACAGTTTTACTCCATTTTGTGAAACCAACAATATCAGCAAATAAAAAAGCAATTTTCTCATGCTTGTAAGTTAATTGCAAATTATCATTTTGATATTCTTCTAAAACTTGTCTTGGTAATATTCTTGTTAGAAAGTCTTGAGATGTCTTTTCCATTCTATTTCTTTTTCTTTTTACTAAAAATTGTATTCTATCTAAATATTCGGAATACCAAAAATAAAGTATATTTATAAAAAGAATTAAAATAAGACTAAAACAAACTTGTATTTCATGCAATGTTACACTAAATAATTTAGAAAATGAATAAATAAGGAAAATAAAAAAAAATACTAAAAAAAAAAATTTATGTTTAAATAACATATTTTTAATAAATATTAATTGTATACAAATGACTAATTCAGTTGCATCCTTCATAAGGAATAATGACCTTTCATTTGAATTACTAACTAAATTACTAAAATGTATACATGACAAATCTATTATCATAATACACCAAGAAGATAAAAATATATTTAAAATGAATGTAGTCCACATCATTTTACTAGGATTATTTTTATATTCTTTTAATTTTACTTTTAATAACAGCCATATATATGTTATTATGAATAAATATATAGATCGAATTAACCAAATAATAACTATAAAGTCATTTTTTTTAGAATTTTTGTTATAATAAGATAACTCAATTACATTACTTAAGCCTAAAATTATTTCTGATATAACAAATATAATAATTAATTTTTTAGTTAAATCAATATTTATTCTTTCTCTATAATAATCTTTTGTATATTCTTCTTCTAATTCTTCATCATTAAATTTATAATAAAAAGTACTGAAATTTTTTACTTTCTTTTTATTTAATTGTAATGTTGATGTTAATTTTTTTAATAATTTTTTATTATAGTTATCAAATTTATTTGCAAAATCTATGTTTTTATTATTAACAGTCGTATATGAACTTACAATTTTTTCACTATTTTTAGATTTACTACGTAATCCTGTATTATTTTTAAGTGTATTCCTAATAGAACTTGACTTTTCAGTTACTTCCATACTTTTAAAATAGTTTGCAAACATATGATTAATCTTAGTAAAAAAATTTTTTTTTTTTTTAAGTGATGGACTAGCTGTAAAATATTCTTTTTTTACATTTTCTTTTATTCCTCTATTTGTTTCATTAGATTTAATTGCAAAAGAGCTATCACCAAAAGTATCAGTTACATAACTTTTTTCTTTCAAACTATAAAAACTTAATTTTTTTGATACTTTTTTTTTAAACTTTTTGTATTCTTCATTTGCTTTACTTATGTCCTTTTCATTTTCATCATCATCTTCATCTGAATTATTCATATTTTTCTCTTCTTTATTTTCAACCTCATTTTGATCTTCTTTAATATAATTTTTTACGTTAATTTTATTATTATTATTGTTATATAAGTTATTATCACCTTTAATATTTGTAAAATTTTCATTATTAAAATTAACTTCTTTTTTTTTAAAAAAATTTTCTACATTTAATTTAAATTTATCCTTATCTTTATTTTTAGAAATTTTTTTATTAATCTTATTAGAATTATTATTTTCTTTTTCTTCTTTACCCTCAGACGTGCCACTCATAATAGAACCAAATATTGCATTATTTTCATTAATAAATTTTTTATTACTTTTTTTAATTTCCTCTATATTATTATTGTTATCTATATTATTTTTTGTTATTATATAAGTATCGCTTAATATTTTATTTTTCATGGTATTATTTTTTGAAATTTTTTTATATTCCATATTATTTCTTTTTAATTTTTTTTTTTTTTTATTTATTAATTTATGACTTATATAATTCCTAATAGTTATATTCTTTATATACCAATATTTAAAAACTTTTTTATAATTTAGAAAATTTTTTTTTTTTAGTTTGTTATCTAATGCATTACTAAACCTTGTATAAATTATTATGTCTTCATTCTCTATATGATTGCTATTCATATTAGAGTTTTTCAATTTATATTTTACATTAAAACTATTATTTGAAAGTTTATTTTGAATATTCTTTAAGTTGTTACTTGAGAAATTATGTTGCAAAGTATCCCTTTTAGATTCATTAATAATTTTATTAATTGCTTTCTTTCTAAAACTATTTTTAGTAAAATTCTTTTTTTTGTAATTTTGGTTTTTATTATTATTATTATCAATTAATATATCTGTGTCATAATTATAACCAGTGAAATATGTATGATGATTATTTTTTAAAACATACGAACATTTTTTTTTTTTTATATTTTTACTTATTTTTTTTTCTTTTCTTTTATTTTCTCCTCTCATAATATCACTTTTATGTTGTGAACATGTCTCATTTCGAACAAAAGAATTACATGAATGTTTTATATTTTCATTTATATTATATATTTTATCCATAGTAATATAATGTTTAGTTTTATTTCTAGTATTTTTATTAAACATATTATTATAATATTCAATAGATTCATCATCTATTACTTTTGGTGTTTGATGATTAACAAAATGAAAAAAATTTTTATTCTTTGTTTTTGAATTTTCATTCTGTTCATTATAATTTTTTCCTTTACTGAAAAAATTTTTTCTTTTTTCCATTCCTATACTAATTTCTGTTTTTAGTAAGTTTCTTTTTTTTTTATGTATTTTTGTGAATAAATCATCAAAATTAATAAATTTTTTATTTTGGATTAGATGTTCTCCATAATTCTCAGACTCAGTAGAAAATTCATAATTGGATGTAAAACTATCATTTAGAAAATTACAGAAACCTTCTTCATAACTAGAAGTATACTCTTGATTTTTCCTTTTTCTTTTTTTGAATTTATTAGAACTTATCAGAAATCTATTAAAATTAAAATTAGGTGGGTAAAATTTTTTTTCATAATCTTTTCTTTCTTTTATATATTTTTTTATAGCATCTTGCATTTTAATTTCCCCATTAAAGCTAGAAGAATATTCTTTTAAGTATCGTAATTTTTTTTTTGTTTTTTCTTTCATCTTTTTCTTTTTTACTTTTTTACTTTTCTTATCATCTAAATCTGTATCATCTCTATATGGGGAAGTAAAAAAATCATATTCTTCATTTTTTCCTTTAAGTGTTTCATTATTTAAAATAACTCTAGATTCAAATTTATGTGGTGATTTTTTTTTTAATCTTTTAATTTCTTCCAAATTGTCAGAACTTAAATAATTTGCCTTTTCATCATCCAGTTTTGAATATGTAAAGAAACTTTCTCTTTCTATACTATTATCATCGTCAGCATTTATATGGTAGATTTTTTCTTTATCACATGTATATAAATCATCAATTAATTTATTATCTGTTTTTATTTTTTCTTTTTCTTTTTTATTTTCTATCTTTTTGTTTTTTTTTTTTTTTTTTTTTTTCTTTTCTGTCTTTTTATCCCTTTCTTCACTCTCTTCTTCCTTTTTTATCTCTTCTTTCTCCTCATATTTTTTTCTTTCTATCTTATTACTACTTTCTAATAAAACGGAGCTGGAAGGTTCTAATTCTGAATTTTCTCTTTTGTTTTTAGAGTCACCTAATATATCTACGAGTAAATATGTTTTCATTTCTCCTTTTCCTTTAATGAAAATTTTTCTTTCTTTCCATAATAATGTTTTATCTTCTTCTAAATATTTGTAAGTATCGTGAGAAACCTGAATATGGTCAGGTAACGAAGTAGACTTCATCCTTGATGCAGTATTAACAGTATCACCAAAAAGTGAATATTGTGGTTTAACTGATCCAATAACACCACTGATTGCCTTTCCAGTATGTATACCTATTCTTAAACTAATACTTTTATGTACATATTTATCAACTGGAAAGTTATTATCTAATGAATTTGATTGAATATCTAAAACTTTATAAGATATATAATACTTAGCACTTAATTGTGCTATAGCTAATTTGATAGCACATTTTGTATCATATTTTATTTTATATATACAATCATTTTGCTTTTCATTTAATCCTGAAGCAGCTAAATATGATTCAAATACAGTTTCTATTTTTATACAATTAAAGTATTTTATACATTTATCAAAATACAAATACAAGTTATCTAATGTTTCCACTAGAGCTTGTGGTTGTAATGTTGTAACCATATTTTGAAAGTCATCTATATCACAAAAAATTACTGATATGATACCTCTATCTTCACCTGATATATTTTTTCCTACCATTATTCCATCTGCTTTTGGATCACTTATTAACAAATATTCAACTAAAAAACTGGGTAACATTGTGTGTAAAATTTCTATTTGTTTAGCTAAGTTTACTTTCTGTTTGTATCTAAATAAAAACTTTTTCTTTAAATAATAAATTTCATAATATTTCATGGATAAACAAATTAAGGTAAAACTTAACATACATATTAAAAAGGTAATTATTTGTTGCTTACATAAGCAAGATACATTAACTTCTTCTAAGTTTTTTCTAGTTAAATACGGGTTATCACAAAATTTTAAACATCCTAAACTAATATGCATATTTTTATTATAATATACCCATATATCTATAAATAACATTACTACACAAATAATTAATCCTTCCAAAATTTTAAAAGAAAAAAAAAAAATATAAGTAACTGTGAAAGAATAGGCAACTAGCAAATTTATTATATTATTATTAATATTATCATATAATTCTAGAAAGGAGCCAACTATTAATAATATTTTTGCCAAGAAGAAAAAAAAAGTCGAATTAGATTTATTTCTCCTTCTTACATAAATTAAAATTATTGTTGCTAATATATAATTCACCATAGTAAGTATCGAAGAACATTTAATTGGATATTTTATAATTTTAGATGTTATTATTTGAGAAAAAAAAATTATAAAATAAATAAAAAACAATATAATTACAATGATTCTTAATTTTAATTTATTTCTTTTTTCATATGTTTTATATTCTAAATTTAATTGTTGATTCCTGTATTTCACATTTATATCTATAATTTTTCTGAAGGCATTATAAATGAATCTGGTTTTTTTTGATTTATTATAATATGTATTGTCATCTTTTATGTGATATATATTTGGTGAAGGAATTAATTTTTGTAATTTTTTATTTTTATTAAAATCTAAGAATTCTTTTGTATTTTTACTTTCGTTTTCTGAATCTTTTGTTTTTTTTTTAATATTTCCATTTATTAAACCCTTCCGTAAATAATCCGATATATCAGGATAAATTCTAAGAGGGAAAATAAAAAAAAATAAACAAAAAAAAAAAAAATATAATAATATGTTAAATTTAAATAATATATATTATAAGTATATAGAAATTACAGGTGCAATAAAAATAAATTTTTAGAAAAAAAAAAACCATATATTTAATAATTTTATATATTTATATTTACTTATTATTTATAAATTTCATAAATTTATCAATAAGAAAGTTGACATATAAAATTGGTAATAAAGACAACCAAAAATATAAATCTTCAGTATGAAAAAGGCCAAATTCACACTTTCCTATTTTTAGACAATCAATTAAAGTATATACATTTATATATATAAATAAAAAGCAAATAATTAAAACTGTCATAATAAAAAAATATAAATGCCATGTTTTTGAAAGTAAAACAATTTTTTCGGAAGTTATAAAAAAAATAAGGATAAATATATGAAATGTAAAAGCTCTATGAGAAATTAAATGAAAAACGTTATTTCTTAAAATATAATAAGAAATGAAAGAGACAACAAAAGCTTCTAATATAGTCAAAAATATAATTGTATTATTTAGAAAATATTTTCTTCTAGACTAAAATAGAAAAGAAAAAAAAAAAAAAAATTATAGATTTATTCTCTTGTAAAATAAAATTGAAATATGAATTTTTTTTTTTCTAAGTTCGTTACATTACCAATTGGTAAATATAAGGAACATGCCTAATAAATTTATAAGGTAAATCAATTTCATAAGCTGAAAATGCTATAATTAAAAAATAGTGAAAAATAGCAAAAGTTGTTTGTGAATATAATATAGATGAAATAGAAGACCCTGAAAAAGAATTATCAAAATTATGAAAAAAATAGAAAGAAGCCATCATGACTTTAAAATATATTATCCATAAAAATGTTTTACTAAAAAAAAAAAAAAAAAAAAAAAAATAAAATAAATAAATTTATTAATTTAAAATAGATCAATGTCTATTTCAATTATATAATTCAAATATGATTGTGTGCATCTATATAATTGTAATCGTATCTATATTGTAAATATCAAATTGTATAAATTTGTAATAATTTTCTATTTTTATTATTACCATAATGAAAATCTATTCGATCGACCTAATATTAGTAAATCACTAATAAATTTAAATTCATGCAAAACATAATCAGAAATATTATAAAGAACATTAACTTGTTCATTTAAACTCAAACATACACTTATAGTTGTGTTTTTTAATAAATAGGCATCATTTAAAGTGGAGCCAACACCTAATATTGTTAATCTGGGACTTGTTAAGGAAAGTAATTTTTTTATTATTTTTCCTTTTGTTTCATTTTTTAACTTACAAAATAAAACAACTGTAGCTCTCATGGCTATATATAAGAAAATTTTCTGCATAATAAAATACATATATATATATATATATATATATATATATATATATTTTATTATGCAGAAAATTTTCTTATATATAGCCATGAGAGCTACAGTTGTTTTATTTTGTAAGTTAAAAAATGTATATATATATATGTATGTGTGTGTGTGTTTGTTTTTGTGGGGGGGGAGAGAAAAAAAAAAAAAAAAAAAAAA